>NC_091294.1:40076728-40089228 GCF_038502225.1 Cherax quadricarinatus | reverse complement strand
AGCTGAAAGCGCTAAGTCTGTACAGTCATTGCAAATCAGCTGTACAAACACCGTGCAGATATAGTAAATGGTCCAAATCAGACCAAAATGCCACCATAAGTTTTTTCACCCATGTGCGGTTTATTTGCGTATTGTTCAGGTCATGGTATTGTTCCTGTTTATTCTTTGCATACAGTGCAAATATATGACGGAACTAGATAGTCTGCAGGAGCAAAGTGTGATGAACGGGATCCAGTTACGATAGGAGCAGTTGTGAAAAGTTGAGCTAGCTTGAAGCCCATTTTTTCCATTCGTCTCTATCTCTCCTATAAATTGCATGTCGTTTTTTTTTCCAATGTGGTATATCATGTTTTTCCTCCTGTTTTAGGCCGGCAGTGACTGGAGGGAGTGGAGCGTAGGGAGAGAGCCTTTTGCTCTACTATCATTGCCTCAAACATCTATATAATAGCAGATAGTTATTAATCAAGATAGAAGTAGACAGTACTTCTTAGCAGACAGTATGGACTTTATAGTCTCTCGGTCTATCTCGTATTTCTGCTCCTGCTGCTTTTCCTTCTTCTCTTCTTCTTTCTCATTATCATCTTCATCCTTATCTTCGCCCTCCCCTTCCTTCTCTTTCTCTTTCTCCTCCTCCGAAAACATCATCTGAAATTTCCTCTGTAACTCGTATGCTTTTTTTGTGTGTGTGAATTGATGGAGCCAGAGTACTGAAATTTTTATTCACTTAAAGTAAAATCTCTCTTACCCCACAGCCTCCTCCCACTTCCTCTTTGACGCGAGAGCACAACAGTCTCTGCTTCCCACACCTCCACACACACACACACATATACACACACACTATAACTTCAGTCACTTGTAAACGAGTCTTCTACTCGGAGCGAAACGTGAGGATTTGTGCTTCGACCACACAGCAACAAACACGCCAGCAGGCATCATGGTGAAAAATTCCTGTTTTACTTAACCGTGTTGTGGCCGAGAGGAGAACTTCCTACCTTGTCCTCTCAGTGGACACAAAACATCCCAGTTTCAATGAAGAACACGAGAGGCTCAACCAAAAATTACCCTTCTTCCTTTCTATGCTCGCTAAGAATTAAAGTGTTAGAGCTACACTTGAATCCACCTTCCTGATGTACTAGAACTAGTGTGTGAAAGTCTCTACAGAGCCCCACAAGGACTAGAATATTAGACGCTCTTATCATATAGAGCAGGAAAGGAGCTAACTGAAAGTGTACCCAGGTTTGTTTAATATAATGAATGAGAATCTGGAGTCAACCTTCATGCTAGTGGCGAAGACGTGACGTGAGAATCACCAAATCGCCGTTGTGTGGTTAGGTCAGCTGCACACCGTAGTAGGCAGGGGAAGGAGAGGTAGAGGGGATGGGAGAGGGTGAGGGAAGGGAAGGAGAAGCTGTAAACAGAAAGAAATATGCAGATGTTACACCAGTGCTTTTTATTTCAATTTTAGTCAGAGCTTTTTAGCGTTCCCATAAGAGCGCAAGAATAAAGGAGCATTACAGTTGGCTTGTTGGCTCATGTCAGATGGGTTCTTCTCATAGAGGTTGTTAAGATAAGATAAGATAAGATTTCGTTCGGATTTTTAACCCCGGAGGGTTAAGGTGTGCCTGGGTGGCAGTGTCCCGGATGCCATAAGGTCACTCTTCTTTGGTGTATTAGTATGTGCTCTCCGGAAAAAGAAAGGAGGAATCATGCCCAATGCAGTTGGTAGCACCTTTCGGCGCCTTGTTGCCAAGGCTACAGTGAGAATGGTGAGCCAAGAGGCTGCCGCAGTGCTAAAATCAACACAGCTCGGTTTTGGTGTTCAACAAGGCAGTGAAGCAGCTGCCCACGCAGCTGCTTCACAACAATAACATATCAGATGAGAAAGGCCTGATCAAATTGGACTTTACCAATTCAATCATTCAGCTTAGAAGGGATGCTGCTCTCTACGCAGTTTCTAGACACTTCCCTTCTCTCTATCCTTTCATACAGTCGTGTTATAGTGGAATTTCTAAACTACTGTTTGGTGACCACGAAACTGCCTATCTTTAAAGCCCACCAAATCCGAAATAGCTTCTACTAATGGGCAGATCATTGAGGATATTAGTGTTGTTTTACAAGAAGCGCGAGCCATTGATGCAGCTAACAGCACTCTCCTTGGCTCTCCTCTTGGGTCCAATGCTACTGATCTAATTCTAGAAAAAAAAATCTCAGACCTCAGGACGATGGAAGGCAGGATGAAAGATACTGATATACATGATGACTTCTCTCTACTCACCAGGTATCTATTCCTCCCGAAACCTACCTGCTTCTTGAGATACTCCCCAGCCTTTGGTTGTCCAAACCTCCAGGAATATGACTCCCTCATAAAGATCATGATAGAGAATGTACTGAATCTTTCCCTTGATGATGAACAGTGATTGCAAGCCCCACTTTCAGTCAGGCTAGGGGGGACTGGGAGTAAGCAGATTCTCCCAAATTGCCCTAACAGCTTTCTTATCCTCCTCCTTAGCATCAGACGAGTTAATAAAACAAATTCTCCTGGACAGCCGTGGTGAATCAGAGGAATACAGGATCCTAGTTAAACCAGCGCCATTACCTAATGGAAAACTCTCGCTGCTCCAGCACCAAAGCCTAGTGCGGCACTGGCCTACAAACAGTCTAGTTTGGATGGTCCCATCTCTGAAAAAAGTGCATGCCAACAAGCACAGGACTGAATCATCCAACAGGGAGACTACCCATCTCCAAGCTGTGAGAGCACTTCACTCTAAGGACTTCCTCCAAACAGTTCTCATTTCGGCAATGGGATCTCGCCTCCACCCACAGACCCCTCCGTTTTTCAGTGGCTCTCCACCTCGCTGCCCCAATTCACATAGAATGTACGTGCATTTGCGGTGATGCACAAGCCGACCAATATGATCTACGTGGTCTTAACTACTCCAAAACCAAGGGCTGGCAAGCAAGACACAATGAAAACAACGATATCATAAAGACGAGCCTTGCTATAGCTAGATGCCCAGCTGAAAGAGAGCCCCAAGCCCTAGCATCAAATAATACTCACAATCCCGGAATCAGCCACGACGGGATTGTCATCTATCCTTGGAAGAATGGCAAGGTTTTAGCATGGGATTACACCTGCGTGTCGACATTGGCTGACACCTACATCCGTCACAGTGTTGGGCAACAGGGAGGTGTGGTAGATCACAGGGAGGAGTACAAGATCAGCAAGTATAGAGACATAAGCCATCAGTATCAATTTATCCCAGAGGGTTCAGAGACCTTGGGATCATGGGGAAAGAATGCCATATTGTATTCATGTTCGTGCATTATATATATACGTATATATATATATATATATATATATATATATATATATATATATATATATATATATATATATATATATATATATATATATATATATATATATATATATATATATATATATATATATATATATATATATATATATATGTATATATATATATATATATATATATATATATATATATATATCTATATATATATATATATATATATATATATATATATATATATATATATATATATATATATATATATATATATATATATATATATATATATATATATTTTAACAACCACTGTGAAAATAGCGAAATTCCAAACGCTTTCGGTTGTTCTTATTGTTTTGCATATTGTGATATCACCTATTTATCTTCGATTTTTGGGAAATAGTGCCTTGTCTCTGCTCCTTTTATGAGTCTCTGTACTCTATTCCTAACTCTCTGGAATTCATTTAGTGCTGCAATATCCTGCCTGTTTGTCTTAAATCTTTTTAGCAACTGATCTCTGAATTTCATATTATCTAATATCTCAGTAGTCATCCAGGTATCTACCCTCTACCAGGATCCAGAAACCCACTGCAGAACAAACCAATTTGGGGGGTGGTATTCAATCTATTCCTAACCAATTATCTTGTTTTTACCCCCCTGCTTTTAGTAAAATAGGGGAATACATTTTTGCAAATTTTCTGCCCCCTGATTAAAACAAAACCATTTACGGATCCTCACAAAAACCCCCAAAATTTTCAGTAAAAATTTAAAAGTCACTAAAAAAACAGACAAAAAAAAGCCCACCCCTTTTCCGAGATTTCCCAACATAAACCCGGCCCCCTAGATGACAGCCTTAACTGATTTCATCAACAAATGAAAAAAACCCTTTCCCATCCCAAACAATAAAAACCAAATAGGGGAAAAAGTGCAACCATTGACCACTTGGAAATATACTCCCCCCTTTCAGGGAAATCACAGATAGCACTACAGACCCTACCCTACCTTCCCCCACAAACATTAGTAAACCCCAGAATAAAGTCTCATTTGACTATGCGAGGCCTCATGGGGTTCGTGACCGAGACTGTTATTTTTTAGAATTCTCACCAATGGATTGATGACGGGGACAGACATCTTTCTTAACAAATTATTAGACTATACAACAACTTTTGTCCTATAAAAAAAAAACAGATCAAACAAACCTTGGTTCCCATGGCAAACCAGCACCATTCTGAAATCCATTGACAAAAAACACCAATGAAAAACAAAAAGACGGGGCTTAATACACGATACTCTTAAACACTATTCATCATCAAAAAAATAAAAAACCCAAACAACTTTTTCCATAGATTCACAGCACTAGAGGAGAATAAAAAGACCGGGAAAACCTCTCCAGATTCTGGGACCCAAAAACTAAAAAACCAGAATTTTCCCCAAAAAAACCTTTTGGAAACCCCACTACTCCCACTGACAGCTAAAAGAAAACACTTTTCTCAAACTAGGATCTAATCCTCCAGAAAAATCCACATCCCAATGCCCCTGCCGGGACTACCTAGATGGAAAATTCCCAACCTTCTATCTTTTAAAAAAATTTGGGGGTCATTGAGATCATAAATCATTAAAAAAAATTTGGGTCCTCATGTCCCCCCATTTGTACAAACAGCGGATGTCCTTTAGCTATTTCAACTTTTAAAAGTCTGAGACTAGCACCTTTGAAAAATCTAAGATGGGAAAGGTTTCCTAAAAAAGGTGGTGCTGACAGATTTAACAACTTAGGAAAATCTAACACCATTGCTTCCAAAATCTTTGAGAAACTCTACGGAGACTGTATTCATTTATAAATAAAAATCTCCTAGTTTATTAGGAAAAAAAACACTAATGATGCAACTAAAATCAGTCTTTTACACAGCATTGGGGTAAGGAATTCCCCTGGAATTTTTTTGACCTAAGAAAAGCCCAAGAAACCCCCGAAATCCTCCCACAAACTTCCCCGTATAAAAGGCCATCGCCTTATTTCAAATCTTACATTACTAATGGGATCATCTCACCTTTAAAAACGATCAACAACGGCCCGTCTGGAGTTCCGCAGGAATTCCGGTCCCCCGCTTTCCTCATATACATAAGCCTTCAAACGTATCCCAAAACCAAAAACCCCTTCTCTTTGCAATGGCGACTTATGTCATTTTTCCCCCAATCTTGCCCCCTCACACCCTTTTGGATGGGGCTGTTAAAATTGCTTTGGGTGACACCCTAAATTTTGCTTAACACTGACAAACTTACTTATTTTTTGGTACGAGCGGGGAAACAAAATTAAAAAAATTGACCCTCAATTACAAAATAATGGGGAAAATTCCAAACATACCCTTTCAACCCTGTTTCCGCACCTTCAATTTAAAAAATCCAAAAAAGGGTTGGGGTCCCCTTCAAGAAACCCATACTACGGGCCCAAAAAACCCTTTTCCCCACTTTCCACTCCCTTTTTTATCCACACCTTTCTATTTGGCGGGATCAACTGCGAACACACCAAAACCAAAAACCCCAAAAAAAAAGCGCAGTGAATCTGAGAATTGTGATCCGCGTTGGTGCATTAATTAGTTGAGTGTCACTAAATAATCCTAGAATTTGCTTATACCTGTTACATAATCCATTATCACTGTCTCAGAATTACTTTCAATTCCGGACAAGACTCTCGAAAAATCCTCTAAGAATTGATCGTGGATGGTGGGACTGTAACTATTTCCTACTAGGATTGGTTTATTCCTGGGTAACAACACCTCAAACCATAGAATCTCCAGTTTATCATTCACATCAAGTCTTGAGTTACAGGATAAGTCATTTCTTACATAGGCACATACCCCACCGCCATTTCTATTCCTATCTTAGTGCTTTATGATGTAACCTTTTTTGACCTCATCGTCAGTCACCTTGACATCCAACCAGGATTCAGAGATGGATGTAACTGCCGCCCTAGTTCTGTACCTTAATAAACTTACTTACCTACTGTAAGTAAGTTTATTAATAAGTCCTCGATGACGCACTGACTCTCTCTTGGGTTATCCTGGGTGGCTAACCCGCCGGGGTTAAAAATGTGAACAAAATCTTATCTTACTTACTTACTTACTTAATTTAACAACATCAATAGTGAACAAGGAGCCATTATTTTTTAGTTACCCATCGAGAATTATGTCAGCTATTATAGAAAACGAAGTTGCCTGCCAGGGGTAACTCAATCTTGTGGAGGCTTAGAAAACTATAATAATAAGTTTTGGAGTGGTTGGTGCAATTATTTAATAAATGTATGGAAGAGGGTAAGGTACCTAGGGATTGGCAGAGAGCATGCATAGTTCGTTTGTATAAAGGCAAAGGGGACAAAAGAGAGTGCAAAAATTATAGGGGGATAAGTCTGCTGAGTATACCTGGTAAAGTGTATGGTAGAGTTATTATTGAAAGACTTAAAAGTAAGACGGAGAATAGGATAGCAGATGAACAAGGAGGCTTTAGGAAAGGTAGGGGGTGTGTGGACCAGGTGTTTACAGTGAAACATATAAGTGAACAGTATTTAGATAAGGCTAAAGAGGTCTTTGTGGCATTTATGGATTTGGAAAAGGCGTATGACAGGGTGGATAGGGATGCAATGTGGCAGATGTTGCAAGTGTATGGTGTAGGAGGTAGGTTACTGAAAGCAGTGAAGAGTTTTTACGAGGATAGTGAGGCTCAAGTTAGAGTATGTAGGAAAGAGGGAAATTATTTCCCAGTAAAAGTAGGCCTTAGACAAGGATATGTGATGTCACCGTGGTTGTTTAATATATTTATAGATGGGGTTGTAAGAGAAGTAAATGCGAGGGTCTTGGCAAGAGGCGTGGAGTTAAAAGATAAAGAATCACACACAAAGTGGGAGTTGTCACAGCTGCTCTTTGCTGGTGACACTGTGCTCTTGGGAGATTCTGAAGAAAAGTTGCAGAGATTGGTGGATGAATTTGGTAGGGTGTGCAAAAGAAGAAAATTAAAGGTGAATACAGGAAAGAGTAAGGTTATGAGGATAACAAAAAGATTAGGTGATGAAAGATTGAATATCAGATTGGAGGGAGAGAGTATGGAGGAGGTGAATGTATTCAGATATTTGGGAGTGGACGTGTCAGCGGATGGGTCTATGAAAGATGAGGTGAATCATAGAATTGATGAGGGGAAAAGAGTGAGTGGTGCACTTAGAAGTCTGTGGAGACAAAGAACTTTGTCCTTGGAGGCAAAGAGGGGAATGTATGAGAGTATAGTTTTACCAACGCTCTTATATGGGTGTGAAGCATGGGTGATGAATGTTGCAGCGAGGAGAAGGCTGGAGGCAGCGGAGATGTCATGTCTGAGGGCAATGTGTGGTGTGAATATAATGCAGAGAATTCGTAGTTTGGAAGTTAGGAGGAGGTGCGGGATTACCAAAACTGTTGTCCAGAGTGCTGAGGAAGGGTTGTTGAGGTGGTTCGGACATGTAGAGAGAATGGAGCGAAACAGAATGACTTCAAGAGTGTATCAGTCTGTAGTGGAAGGAAGGCGGGGTAGGGGTCGGCCTAGGAAAGGTTGGAGGGAGGGGGTAAAGGAGGTTTTGTGTGCGAGGGGCTTGGACTTCCAGCAGGCATGCGTGAGCGTGTTTGATAGGAGTGAATGGAGACAAATGGTTTTTAATACTTGACGTGCTGTTGGAGTGTGAGCAAAGTAACATTTATGAAGGGATTCAGGGAAACCGGCAGGCCGGACTTGAGTCCTGGAGATGGGAATTACAGTGCCTGCACTCTGAAGGAGGGGTGTTAATGTTGCAGTTTAAAAACTGTAGTGTAAAGCACCCTTCTGGCAAGACAGTGATGGAGTGAATGATGGTGAAAGTTTTTCTTTTTCGGGCCACCCTGCCTTTGTGGGAATCGGCCAGTGTGATAATAAAAAAATAAATAATAATAATAATAATAATAATAATAATAATAATAATAATAATAATGATAGTAATAATAATAATAATAATAATAATAATAATAATAATATAATATCTTTATTTCTACAAGTACATATACAAGGTATACAGTTCTAGCTGACATCAATGACATACTACTATATAGAAAGCCCCTTGTTATGCAGAACATTTCGGGCAAATTAGGTCAGTTTTGTCCCAGGATGCATCGACACCATGCCCAGCCCTTCTAGGGCAGGGTAGGTGCCTGAACCAGAGCAGGGAGCCAAAGCCAGGCCACAACTTGGAAAAGGCCAGGGCCGGAAGAATACCGGCGAATCCCAGGATGAGACTCACACCAGTCGACTAACACCCAGGTACCCATTTTACTGATGGGTGAACAGGGTTGATCGAAACCATGCCCAGCCCTTCTAGGGTAGGGTAGGTGCCTGAGCCCGAGCTTGCAGCTCACAAGCCTGTCATTCCCAAAAACCCACTTGGAGCGGGGTTGACAGACCAGAGAGGCCTAGCTTCTCCCTACGAGCCCCGTGAGGGCGGGAATGTGGCTAGGCCTGGGGACAGTTGGTCCCAAAGATGAGGGGGTACTTGTACCTCCTCCCATGGGAGACTTAGGTCTCAGACCCTCCCTAGACAGGGAGTCAAGGCCGGGCCACCACTTGGAAAAGGCCCGGGCCGGGAGAATACCGACGAATCTTTAATAATAATGAATAGGGACAGCAGGTGTCTTATAAATATAAATACCGAAAATCCATAGGATGTAAAGCACTAAGGGCAAAAGTTAGGCTACACAGTACTTAAAATTTGTATAGTTTTATTTCTGTTTATATATCTCAGGGTTTAATACATGTTATTATGATATAACGAGATCAGTGGAAATAAGGCACTGACTTTTTTAGGGGGTTATCCTAGGCAATTTACCCATATGCTGCCATGTATGATAATTTATGCATCTGTATTTATGTGTAACTGAATAAACTTACATATTTAACTTATAAAACGCTTCCTCTGAACGTGTTTGCTGTGACTTTATCCTATCTTTAGCAACACTGCAAACTCCTGATGATGTGTTGATTGCAACACGAAACGCCTAGAGCCATCATTCCGCTTGCCTCCCCCCATCGTGGTTGTTTTGCATGTTACAATGTGTGATAACAATAGTTATGTGGGTGGACCTATACCTAAATAAACTTACTGACTTTAAGTTCTTTGTAACAACAGAAAACAAGCTGTCAAAATCAACAAAACAGAGTCAGAGCAACTGCCGATACCATGTGGAGTTTTCCAAGGTAGTATTCCGGGGCCCTTATTATTCCTATGATATGTAAACGGCATGCCCATCAGTGTCAAGTGCAAACTCCTATTATATGCGGATAACAGTGCTCTGTTAGTGTCAGGTAAAGACCCACATGATATAGCGTATGTAGACAACAAACTATCATTACACCTTGGGAAAACGGAAGACATTCTCTTTGGCACGAAACATAAACTGAGGAGGGTAAATAATTTTAATTTCCAGTGTAATGGGGAGCTCATTACTTCAGTTTCCTCAGTAAAATATCTGGGAATCCCCTTTGACCCATGCATGTCAGGAGAATTGATTGGAAACAGTGTAGTAAAGAAAGCGAATGCCAGACTGAAGTTCCTGTATAGACAAGCACAGTGTCTACCTACTGAGGCTCGCAGGACCCTATGTCTAGCCCTTATACAATGTCATATGAACTACGCTTGCTCTTCATGGTACTCTGCCTTGACAAAAAAAAAAAACTGAGATAGACTGCAAATCACCCAGAACAAAACGGTAAGATTCATCCTGGACCTGGGACCAAGAGAACATGTAGGCCAACATTAAAATGGTATAAAATACCGGCAGGTTGTTAGGTAAGACACATATGCAACAGTTAGGTATCTTTATTATGAAACGTTTCGCCTACACAGTAGGCTTCTTCAGTCAAGTACAGAAAAGTTGATAGAAGCAGAAGATACTTGAAGACGATGTAATCAGTCCATCACCCTTAAAGTTTTGAGGTGGTCAGTCCCTCAGTCTGGAGAAGAGCATTGTTCCATAGTATGAAACAATATGGAGATGAAGTGACAGGATGGAGCTTTTTATAGCGCCAAGAGGTGAGACGTAGGCCACTAGGAGAGGTAAGAACTCAGATGTTGAGAGGTCAGGTCCCTCTCAAATCCAGCCGCTCTCACTAGTGGAAGTTGTCGAAGTTGATTGCAGGTCTGTACCAAGATACCCTTGTGTTGCAGTGTCTGACAGATTGAACATTAAAATGGGACTTTGGTAGTTTCAAATTTAGGTTGGATAAGTACATGAGTGGGAGGGGTTGGATTTGAGTGGGATTGCACATCAGAGCTTATTTCATGGGTAGCATTGAAAATTGGGTTGGTCAAATGTTTGGTAGTGGGATGAATTGTAAAGGACCTGCCTAGTATAGGCCAACAGGCCTGCTGCAGTGTTCCTCCTTTCTTATGTTCTTATGTTCTTATCTGTGGTCTAAGCCCTTTAATTGCCTTTCATAGTTCCTTGACAATGTGAGTAGTCACGAAAGCGCTTGGAATTTCACTACTCTTTCACAGTGGTTGTTTTGCATATATATATATATATATATATATATATATATATATATATATATATATATATATATATATATATATATATATATATATATATATATATATATATATATATATATATATATATATATATATATATATATATATATATATATATATAAGTGCATAAATGCATTCACATAATATACATGCATACTTACGTACAGTTGCATATACACCCCAATGGAAACACGAGTGTACATACGCACACAAATTTATATTAGTACACGCATACATATTCCTCTGTTTTGCTGCATTACAATGTTATGACCACCCTGCACTGTTCCTTTCGCATGCACTGAGGCGGGTCGCGGCACTAGGACGAGACTTTCCTCAGAATACACAGCCACCGAAAGTATCCGTGTCCTAGGGTGACCATCTGGGCTCGTCCAACAGAAAACGTGATGGGGCACCAAGGAGAAACAGGTGGGTGAATTAAGGTTGCATGAGACATGTCAAACGGGAAATGAGTTCCTCCTTGAGTTCAGCATCAAGGGGCTACAGACTTCATAGTCAGTTTATCAACATTGCTGGTGTTTTGCTACGTAGATTAAGCGTGTGTTTAATCGTGCCGAATAGGTAAAAATTGCTATATTGGCTTAAATAGCAACGCTCTTCTTGCCGAATAAGGCAAGCGAAGTTTGTGTATGCAATAATCTCGCAAAAATCATTCTGAACCTAACGAAAAATGTATATTTCATTGCGCTTATTATTATTAACTTTATATATAATATATTGTATATATATATATATATATATATATATATATATATATATATATATATATATATATATATATATATATATATATATATATATATATATATATATATATATATATATATATATATATATATATATATATATATATATATCGGCAATGGAAACGCGACTCGACACTACGACCCTCCGTATTGCAGTGGCTCTGCGCCTTGCTGCTCCAATTCACACAGAATATACGTGTATTTGTGGCGAAGCGCAAGTAGACCAATACGGTCTACATGGTCTTAACTGTTCCAAAACCAACGGCTGGCATGCAAGGCACAATGAGGTCAATGACATCATTAAGAGAACCGTCGCTACAGCTGGATGCCCTGCCGAGAGGGAGCCACGATCCCTTGCAGCAAACAATACCAACAACCCAGCAAACCGCCCCGACGGGATCACCATCTATCCTTGGAAGAATGGCAAGCTCTTAGCATGGGACTATACCTGTGTGTCCACACTGGCTGACACCTATATCCATCACAGTGTGGGGCGACAGGGAGGAGCTGCTGACCACAGGGAGGAGTACAAGATCAGCAAGTACAGGGGACATAAACCAACAGTATCAATTTGTCCCAGTGGGATCAGAGACCTTGGGATCATGGGGAAAAATGCCACACGTTTCCTTAAAGAATTGGGTTCCAGACTCATCGACACCACCAGGGACCCAAGGGCAGCCACTTTCATGTTCCAGCGCCTCAGCGTCGCCATCCAGAGGGGAAATACTTGCTGCATACTTGGCTCACGTCCAGCCTCGGAGGAGCTGGAGGAAATTCATGATCTTTAATACATTGTTCCATTGTATTCATGTTTATGTTTTTCTGTAAATGTATTCTGTTTATTAATAAATG
>NC_091294.1:39927512-40076628 GCF_038502225.1 Cherax quadricarinatus | reverse complement strand
TATCATCCGCAAAGGATTATACGGTGCTGTGGTGTATATCTCTGTTTATGTCTGATATGAGGATAAGGAATAATATGGGGGCGAGTACTGTGCCTTGTGGAACAGAGCTCTTCACTATGGCAGCCTCCGATTTAACTCTGTTGACCACTACTCTTTGTGTTCGATTTGTTAGGAAGTTGAAGATCCATCTCCCCACTTTCCCAGTTATTCCTTTAGCACGTATTTTATGGGCTATTACGCCATGATCGCATTTGTCAAATGCTTTTGCAAAGTCTGTGTATATTACATCTGCATTCTGATTTTCTTCCAGTGCCATGTCATAGTGATCCA
Source organism: Cherax quadricarinatus (assembly GCF_038502225.1). NCBI lineage: Eukaryota > Metazoa > Arthropoda > Malacostraca > Decapoda > Parastacidae > Cherax > Cherax quadricarinatus. The sequence goes on along the minus strand of NC_091294.1, from coordinate 40,076,298 downwards.
GTAGTTGTGAGAGGCAGGAGCGACCTGCCCTGAACCCATGTTGCCCTGGATTGTGCAGATTTTGGGAGTCCAGGTGATTTTCTTCCAAGGCCATGTCATAGTGATCCAGTAGTTGTGAGAGGCAGGAGCGACCTGCCCTGAACCCATGTTGCCCTGGATTGTGCAGATTTTGGGAATCCAGGTGATTTGCAATCCTGCTTCTTAGGACTCTTTCAAAGATTTTTATGATGTGGGACGTCAGAGCTATTGGTCTATGGTTCTTAGCTAATGCTTTGCTGCCACCTTTATGGAGTGGGGCTATATCCGTTGTTTTAAGTGACTGGAATTTCACCCATGTCCAAGCTCCTCCTCCACAGTGTACTTAGGGCACGCGAGAGGGGTTTCTTGCAGTTCTTAATGAAAACAGAGTTCAACGAGTCTGGGCCCGGGGCTGAGTGCATAGGCATGTTGTCAATGGCTTTTTCGAAATCTATCGGAGTTAGGGTAATGTCGGAAATCTGGCATACATTTATGGAGTTTTGAGGCTCATTCATGAAGAAATCATTTGGGTCGTCGATCCTCAGACCGATTAGTGGTTCACTAAACACAGAGTCGTACTGGGATTTCAATATTTCACTCATTTCCTTGTTGTCATCTGTGTAAGTCCCATCCTATCTGAGTAAGGGCCCGATACTAGATGTGGTATTTGCCTTGTTTTTGGCATATGAAAAGAAATATTTTGAATTTCTTTCAATTTCACTAATAGCTTTAAGCTCCTCCTGCCTCTCCTGGTTCCTGTAAGAGTCATTTAGCTACTACTACTACTACTACTACTACTACTACTACTACTACTACTAATAATAATAATAATAATAATAATAATAATACAATTTATATATTGAAAAATTTGTCAAAACATTTTTTTTTAAATGCCAAGAAATATATTCTCGAGAAATGTTGCCGAGATGAATTGAGTTATCAACCTCACTCGTCTCGGGGAGTTTGTCTACAGCTTGAAGGGAGAAGCTGAGCAGCTTGAAGTCTTGGCAGCTTGCTGGACAAGGTGTCAACACAGCTTTGACAACAGTCAGTTTGACCGGATAACTAGGCCAAGCGCGAGGATAACGGAGGAATTAAAATAAACGGGAAGAGGGGACGGGAAGTGCAAGGCTGGAAGGGGAGGAAAACGGGAGGATGGACGAGAAGGAATGGAGGTTTGCGGAGATGAGGGGAAGATGATGGTTGGAAAGACAGTGAGATAACAGAAGGGAGAAGAAGGAAGTGGGAGATGAGTCAAAATTCGGTAAGAAGGAACAAATGAATGATTGAAGAACAAGGTAACTGTGAGAGGAAAAAAAATGATATGGGGATCAGCCATTAATAACTTCACAACAGCAGTAACAAACATTGACTGGCACACTGAGCTAGAAATCTATACAGATATTGACGAATGTTTTAATAATTTTCTAAAAAAGACCCAATATCTTTATAACAAGCACTGCCCTAAAAAAACTAAACAGATGACAGCTAAGAGACTGAACAGTCCCTGGCTAACACCCAGCATTCTCAAATCCATAAATACAAAACACCGATATGAAAAACAGTACAGAATGGGTCACATAACCAGAGACCAAACAAAACGTTACTCGTCAATCCTAACCAGCCTGATAAGAAGGGCAAAAAAATTGTATTATGAGAACAGATTATCCAACTTACGAGGTGATATAAAAAAGACCTGGAAGACCCTATCAGAAATTCTGGGAACAAAAAAGATATCACGACATAGCGAAATAAAATTAGCAAAATCAGATGAACCCCAACTCCCACCAACAGAAACAGCAAACAGACTCAATGATTTCTTCTCCACTATAGGTCAAAACCTTGCCAATAAAATCCCAAGCTCAGATACCCTATCAAATGACTACCTCACTGGCAACTACCCGAACACACTGTTCCTAGCTCCGACTAACCCATACGAAGTCTCCCTTATTATCAACGCACTGAAAAACAAGGCAGGAGATTTAAATACCTTACCACCTTTTATATACAAAAAAGTGTCACAAGTACTATCACCAATCATTGCAACACTCTTTAACAAATCCATTGAATCCTCCACCTTCCCTACAGTTCTCAAAATAGCAAGGGTCACCCCGATCCATAAAGGAGGAGACCAAACAGAGTTGAATAACTATAGGCCAATATCCAATTTACACCCTCTCTCAAAAATCCTTGAAAAATTAATTCATAAACGAATCTACTCCTACCTCATCTCCCAAAACATTCTCAACCCCTGCCAATTTGGATTCAGGCCTAATAAAAATACTAATGATGCTATTATACACATGCTAGAACATATATACACTGCAATAGAGAAAAAAGAAGTCCCACTGGGGATCTTCATTGACTTACGTAAAGCTTTTGATACAGTTGACCATGACTTGCTCCACGTAAAATTGTCACACTATGGTATTAGAGGGCACTCCCTCAACTACCTCAAGTCTTACCTCAGCAACAGAAGCCAATATGTGTACGCTAATGGGGCAAGCTCTTCCGCACAACCAATTACAGTTGGTGTCCCACAGGGAAGTGTCATTGGCCCTCTTCTCTTTCTCCTATACATAAATGACCTACCAAATGCTTCGCAATTACTCAAACCCACACTTTTTGCAGATGACACTACATACGTCTTCTCTCACCCGAGCCCAGTCACGCTAGCCAATACTGTAAACACCGAATTACAGAAAATATCTACCTGGATGAGGACTAACAAACTTACACTAAACATTGACAAAACCTACTTCATTCAGTTTGGTAGCAGAGCTACAGATGTACCTCTTAACATAACGATAAACAGATCACCTATCACAAAGCTAACAGAGGGAAAATTCTTAGGAATCCACCTCGATAATAGACTCAAATTTCATACACATATACAACAAATTTCTAAGAAAATTTCCAAGACTGTAGGCATACTATCGAAGATACGGTACTATGTTCCACAGTCAGCCCTCCTGGCCCTATATCACTCTCTTATTTACCCCTATCTCACCTATGGAATTTGTGCATGGGGCTCAACAACAACTAACCATCTCAGACCACTAATTACCCAACAAAAGGCTGCAGTTAGAATAACAAATTCTCAATACAGGCAGCACACTCTACCAATATTCAAAACACTCAACCTACTCACCATACAAAACATCCATACTTATTATTGCACTTATTACATACATAGAACACTTAACTCTGATATTAACCCTCCCCTCAAACATCTCCTTGCCAACCTCAACAGAACACATGACCATAATACAAGGCACAGATCACTCTTTGATGTTCCTCGTGTCCATCTCACGATATGCAAAAACTCAATGCACATAAAAGGCCCTAAAATCTGGAATTCATTACCTGTAAATATAAAAGAAACACTACCTGTTTATAAATTCAAGTCTCTTCTCAAAGATCACTTACTCACTCAAAACCAAATAAATACTGAATAACTGAACCTTATAAATTGTATATCCTATATGTTACTCACAATTATATCACACAAATGTTAAACCTATGACCCAATCTAACTTTGTTATTTTTTTAAATACACTACCTAACAGAATACTCCATTCGACTGAATGAACAGCAATGCATGCAACCATATGACCTGTCTTTGTAATACTCATTTGTATTTTATAGTTATCTGTTTACAATAATGTCTTATCACTGATTTCATCATTGCTTAGTTAATCTTAAGTTAATTTTAAGCCAGCCCGTAATGCTATGCATATAAGTGGCTTTGGCATGCTGCTCTTACCTGTATTTTTTTGTACCTCTGTATGTATGCTAAAATTACTAAATAAATAAATAAATAAGAGAGAGAGAGAGAGAGAGAGAGAGAGAGAGAGAGAGAGAGAGAGAGAGAGAGAGAGAGAGAGAGAGAGAGAGAGAGAGAGAGAGAGAGCCAGACAGCCTCACAAACAGAAGGAAGAGCCATCTTAATTAAAAAAATAGTCTACTCAAAGAGAGAAAAATTTAGGTAATATCACTGCACTACCTAGTTAATATCCTGTGACATCCATCGTGTGTACGGCAGCGCAGGTGCACCAGACAGCGCAGGTGCACCTGCATACATACACCAGACAGTGCAGGTGCACCTGCATACATACACCAGACAGTGCAGGTGCACCTGCATACATACACCAGACAGTGCAGGTGCACCTGGATACATACACCAGACAGTGCAGGTGCACCTGGATACATACACCAGACAGTGCAGGTGCACCTGGATACATACACCAGACAGTGCAGGTGCACCTGGATACATACACCAGACAGCGCAGGTGCACCTGCATACATACACCAGACAGCGCAGGTGCACCTGCATACATACACCAGACAGCGCAGGTGCACCTGGATACATACACCAGACAGCGCAGGTGCACCTGCATACATACACCAGGCAGCGCCGGTGCACCTGCATCCATACACCAGACAGCGCAGGTGCACCTGCATACATACACCAGGCAGCGCAGGTGCACCTGCATACATCCACCAGCCAGCGCAGGTGCACCTGCATACATACACCAGACAGCGCAGGTGCACCTGCATACATACACCAGGCAGCGCAGGTGCACCTGCATACATACACCAGACAGCGCAGGTGCACCTGCATACATACACCAGACAGCGCAGGTGCACCTGCATACATACACCAGACAGCGCAGGTGCACCTGCATACATACACCAGACAGCGCAGGTGCACCTGGATACATACACCAGACAGCGCAGGTGCACCTGCATACATACACCAGACAGCGCAGGTGCACCTGCATACATACACCAGACAGCGCAGGTGCACCTGCATACATACACCAGGCAGCGCAGGTGCACCTGCATACATACACCAGACAGCGCAGGTGCACCTGCATACATACACCAGGCAGCGCAGGTGCACCTGCATACATACACCAGGCAGCGCAGGTGCACCTGCATACATACACCAGGCAGCGCAGGTGCACCTGCATACATACACCAGACAGCGCAGGTGCACCTGCATACATACACCAGACAGCGCAGGTGCACCTGCATACATACACCAGACAGCGCAGGTGCACCTGGATCCATACACCAGGCAGCGCAGGTGCACCTGCATACATACACCAGACAGCGCAGGTGCACCTGCATACATACACCAGGCAGCGCAGGTGCACCTGCATACATACACCAGACAGCGCAGGTGCACCTGCATACATACTCCAGACAGCGCAGGTGCACCTGCATACATACACCAGACAGCGCAGGTGCACCTGCATACATACACCAGACAGCGCACGTGCACCTGCATACATACACCAGACAGCGCAGGTGCACCTGCATACATACACCAGACAGCGCAGGTGCACCTGCATACATACACCAGACAGCGCAGGTGCACCTGCATACATACACCAGGCAGTGCAGGTGCACCTGCATACATACACCAGGCAGTGCAGGTGCACCTGCATACATACACCAGACAGCGCAGGTGCACCTGCATACATACACCAGACAGTGCAGGTGCACCTGCATACATACACCAGACAGCGCAGGTGCACCTGCATACATACACCAGACAGCGCAGGTGCACCTGCATACATACACCAGACAGCGCAGGTGCACCTGCATACATACACCAGACAGCGCAGGTGCACCTGCATACATACACCAGACAGCGCAGGTGCACCTGCATACATACACCAGACAGCGCAGGTGCACCTGCATACATACACCAGACAGCGCAGGTGCACCTGCATACATACACCAGACAGCGCAGGTGCACCTGCATACATACACCAGACAGCGCAGGTGCACCTGCATACATACACCAGACAGCGCAGGTGCACCTGCATACATACACCAATCAGCGCAGGTGCACCTGCATACATACACCAGACAGCGCAGGTGCACCTGCATACATACACCAGACAGCGCAGGTGCACCTGCATACATACACCAGGCAGTGCAGGTGCACCTGCATACATACACCAGGCAGTGCAGGTGCACCTGCATACATACACCAGACAGCGCAGGTGCACCTGCATACATACACCAGACAGTGCAGGTGCACCTGCATACATACACCAGACAGCGCAGGTGCACCTGCATACATACACCAGACAGCGCAGGTGCACCTGCATACATACACCAGACAGCGCAGGTGCACCTGCATACATACACCAGACAGCGCAGGTGCACCTGCATACATACACCAGACAGCGCAGGTGCACCTGCATACATACACCAGACAGCGCAGGTGCACCTGCATACATACACCAGACAGCGCAGGTGCACCTGCATACATACACCAGACAGCGCAGGTGCACCTGCATACATACACCAGACAGCGCAGGTGCACCTGCATACATACACCAGACAGCGCAGGTGCACCTGCATACATACACCAGACAGCGCAGGTGCACCTGCATACATACACCAGACAGCGCAGGTGCACCTGCATACATACACCAGACAGCGCAGGTGCACCTGCATACATACACCAGACAGCGCAGGTGCACCTGCATACATACACCAGACAGCGCAGGTGCACCTGCATACATACACCAGACAGCGCAGGTGCACCTGCATACATACACCAGACAGCGCAGGTGCACCTGCATACACCTGCACACCAGACAGCGCAGGTGCACCTGCATACATACACCAGACAGCGCAGGTGCACCTGCATACATACACCAGACAGCGCAGGTGCACCTGCATACATACACCAGATACCTGGATACATACACCAGACAGCGCAGGTGCACCTGCATACATACACCAGACAGCGCAGGTGCACCTGCATACATACACCAGACAGCGCAGGTGCACCTGCATACATACACCAGACAGCGCAGGTGCACCTGGATACATACACCAGACAGCGCAGGTGCACCTGCATACATACACCAGACAGCGCAGGTGCACCTGCATACATACACCAGACAGCGCAGGTGCACCTGGATACATACACCAGACAGCGCAGGTGCACCTGCATACATACACCAGACAGCGCAGGTGCACCTGCATACATACACCAGACAGCGCAGGTGCACCTGGATACATACACCAGACAGCGCAGGTGCACCTGGATACATACACCAGACAGCGCAGGTGCACCTGGATACATACACCAGACAGCGCAGGTGCACCTGCATACATACACCAGACAGCGCAGGTGCACCTGGATACATACACCAGACAGCGCAGGTGCACCTGCATACATACACCAGACAGCGCAGGTGCACCTGCATACATACACCAGACAGCGCAGGTGCACCTGCATACATACACCAGACAGCGCAGGTGCACCTGGATACATACACCAGACAGCGCAGGTGCACCTGCATACATACACCAGACAGCGCAGGTGCACCTGCATACATACACCAGACAGCGCAGGTGCACCTGCATACATACACCAGACAGCGCAGGTGCACCTGCATACATACACCAGACAGCGCAGGTGCACCTGCATACATACACCAGACAGCGCAGGTGCACCTGGATACATGCACCAGACAGCGCAGGTGCACCTGGATACATACACCAAACAGCGCAGGTGCACCTGCATACATACACCAGACAGCGCAGGTGCACCTGCATACATACACCAGACAGCGAAGGTGCACCTGCATACATACACCAGACAGCGCAGGTGCACCTGCATACATACACCAGACAGCGCAGGTGCACCTGGATACATACACCAGACAGCGCAGGTGCACCTGCATACATACACCAGACAGCGCAGGTGCACCTGCATACATACACCAGGCAGCGCAGGTGCACCTGCATACATACACCAAACAGCGCAGGTGCACCTGGATACATACACCAGACAGAGCAGGTGCACCTGGATACATACACCAGACAGCGCAGGTGCACCTGGATACATACACCAGACAGCGCAGGTGCACCTGGATACATACACCAGACAGCGCAGGTGCACCTGGATACATACACCAGACAGCGCAGGTGCACCTGCATACATACACCAGGCAGCGCAGGTGCACCTGCATACATACACCAGACAGCGCAGGTGCACCTGCATACATACACCAGACAGCGCAGGTGCACCTGCATACATACACCAGACAGTGCAGGTGCACCTGGATACATACACCAGACAGCGCAGGTGCACCTGCATACATACACCAGACAGCGCAGGTGCACCTGCATACATACACCAGACAGCGCAGGTGCACCTGCATACATACACCAGACAGCGCAGGTGCACCTGGATACATACACCAGACAGCGCAGGTGCACCTGGATACATACACCAGACAGCGCAGGTGCACCTGGATACATACACCAGACAGCGCAGGTGCACCTGGATACATACACCAGACAGCGCAGGTGCACCTGGATACATACACCAGACAGCGCAGGTGCACCTGGATACATACACCAGGCAGCGCAGTTGCACCTGCATACATACACCAGACAGCGCAGGTGCACCTGCATACATACACCAGACAGCGCAGGTGCACCTGCATACATACACCAGACAGCACAGGTGCACCTGCATACATACACCAGACAGCGCAGGTGCACCTGCATACATACACCAGACAGCGCAGGTGCACCTGCATACATACACCAGACAGCGCAGGTGCACCTGCATACATACACCAGACAGCGCAGGTGCACCTGCATACATACACCAGACAGCGCAGGTGCACCTGGATACATACACCAGACAGTGCAGGTGCACCTGCATACATACACCAGACAGCGCAGGTGCACCTGCATACATACACCAGACAGCGCAGGTGCACCTGCATACATACACCAGACAGTGCAGGTGCACCTGGATACATACACCAGACAGTGCAGGTGCACCTGGATACATACACCAGACAGTGCAGGTGCACCTGGATACATACACCAGACAGTGCAGGTGCACCTGCATACATACACCAGACAGCGCAGGTGCACCTGGATACATACACCAGACAGTGCAGGTGCACCTGCATACATACACCAGACAGTGCAGGTGCACCTGGATACATACACCAGACAGCGCAGGTGCACCTGCATACATACACCAGACAGTGCAGGTGCACCTGCATACATACACCAGACAGCGCAGGTGCACCTGGATACATACACCAGACAGCGCAGGTGCACCTGCATACATACACCAGACAGCGCAGGTGCACCTGGATACATACACCAGACAGCGCAGGTGCACCTGCATACATACACCAGACAGCGCAGGTGCACCTGCATACATACACCAGACAGCGCAGGTGCACCTGCATACATACACCAGACAGCGCAGGTGCACCTGGATACATACACCAGACAGCGCAGGTGCACCTGCATACATACACCAGACAGCGCAGGTGCACCTGCATACATACACCAGACAGCGCAGGTGCACCTGCATACATACACCAGACAGCGCAGGTGCACCTGCATACATACACCAGACAGCGCAGGTGCACCTGGATACATACACCAGACAGCGCAGGTGCACCTGCATACATACACCAGACAGCGCAGGTGCACCTGCATACATACACCAGACAGTGCAGGTGCACCTGCATACATACACCAGACAGCGCAGGTGCACCTGCATACATACACCAGACAGCGCAGGTGCACCTGCATACATACACCAGACAGCGCAGGTGCACCTGCATACATACACCAGACCTCAGAACTTGGCCCCAAAATCAGGGTTAACAAGAGTATATCTGGATTTACATCCACAATATATCTTCATAATTACAAGTGTTTATAACCCATCTAGATTTGTGCTTATTTCCTTCTTCGGACGTTTAAAAAGATTTAAAGTGACAGGGTCTAGTGCAATGTTGATTTAAATTATCCTAAAATCACTCACTATGAAAGCAAGAGATTATGCAATAAATGCAACATTCCCCCGATGAAAAGTAAGGGCGCCACGAGTACACTGAGAGACAACACAATAAGTGTCCGGGGCCCAAGACTGTTCAACTGCCTCCCAGCATACATAAGGGGGATTACCAATAGACCCCTGGCTGTCTTCAAGAAGGCACTGGACAGGCACCTAAAGTCAGTACCTGACCAACCGGGCTGTGGTTCGTACGTCAGTTTGTATGCGGCCGGTTGTAACAGCCTGGTTGATCAGACCCTGATTCACGATGACGCCTGGTCTCAGACCGAGCTGCGGGGGCGTTGACCCACGAAACCATCTCCAGGTAAACTCCAGGTAAGTGAAATGGAAGCTATCAAAGAGCTTTCACTGACAGCAGAGAAAGCTAGAGAGAAGAGAGGACCTTAATAATTGCAAATTACCGACCATCAAACACACCTTGACGGAGGAAGGATGTTGACAGAGGCGAAAATATGGCTGGGGTAGGACCTCCACAGGAGAAAGGTAACGTAACAGGACTGTTTTTTGACAGGAGGAAACCAGACGGGAAACTTGACGGGGTGGCTAGAAAGAGGTCTTGAAGGGCCGCTTCACAGCTTCTTGAAGAAGAAAGCGAGGACAGAGTCAGGAAGTAGCGACAAATACACCATTCTTATGTACGGAAGTATTTTGTGTGTGTGTGTGTGTGTGTGTGTGTGTGTGTGTGTGTGTGTGTGTGTGTGTGTGTGTGTGTGTGTGTGTGTGTGTGTGTGTGTGTGAGTGCGTGTATGTATGTGTACTCACCTATTTGTGGCTACAGCTCCTGGCCCCGAGAGGAGCATAAAATGAAGCTTAAAAGAGGAAAGGGAGGGGGAAAAAAAGCTTAGGATAAAAGGGAAGATGAACTGAGAAGAGAAGAGAGATGAAGAAAATGGGAATATGGAAGACAATGCATAAGAAATAGGAGTGAGCAGATTTCACAAAACTAAGGAGAGAGAAGAAAAAAGGAATGTGATGATTGTGGTAGACATTAAATACGTGTGTGGGCATGTGTGGGCGTGTGTGGGCGTGTGTGGGCGTATGTGGGCGTGTGTGGGCGTGTGTGGGCGTGTGTGGGCGTGTGTGGGCGTGTGTGGGCGTGTGTGGGCGTGTGTGGGCGTGTGTGGGCATGTGTGGGCGTGTGTGGGCGTGTGTGGGCGTATGTGGGCGTGTGTGGGCGTGTGTGGGCGTGTGTGGGCGTGTGTGGGCGTGTGTGGGCGTGTGTGGGCGTGTGTGGGCGTGTGTGGGCGTGTGTGGATGTGTGTGAGCGTGTTTGGGCTTGTATGTGCTTGTATGGGCTTTTATGACCTTGTACTCACATAATTGTGGTTGCAAGGGTCGAGACTCAGCTCCTGGCCCCACCTCTTCACTGACCGCTGCTAGGTCCTCCCTCTCCCTGCTCAATGAGCTTTATCGTACCTCGTCTTAAAACTATGTATAGTTCCTGCCTCCACTACATCGCTCGCCAGACTATTCCACTTCCTGACGACTCTATGACTGAAGAAATGCTTCCTAACATCCCTGAGACTCGTCTGAGTCTTCAGCTTCTAATTGTGACCCCTTGTTTATGTGTCCCATCTCTGGAACATCCTGTCTCTGTCCAACTTGTCTATTCCAAGCAGTGTTTTGTATGTCGTTATTATGTCTCCCCTGATCCTCCTGTCCTCCAGTGCTGTCAGACCGATTTCCCTTAACCTTTCTTCATAGGACATTCCCCTTAGCTCTGGAACTAGCCTTGTTGCAAACCTTTGCACTTTCTCCAATTTCTTGACGTGTTTGACAGGTGTGGGTTCCAAACTAGTGCTGCATACTGCAGTATGGACCTTGTATGTGCTCGTATGTGCTTGCATGTGCTTGTGTGCGCTTGTATGTGCTTGTATGGACTTGTAAAGCTTGGTATGTGCTTGTGTGGGCTTGTATGACCTTGTATGTGCTTGTGTGGCCTTAGGTAACCCTGTATGGCTTTGTATGTGCTTGTTTGTGCTTGTGCGGCCTTATATTTGCTTCTGTTTGCTTGTATTTACACTGGTTTGCTTTTTTTACAAAATACTCTGAAATAAACAAAAAAATTGTTGTTCTCTTGTAATATCTCCCTTCCTCTCCTTCCTCTCCTTCCTCTCCTTCCTCTCCTTCCTCTCTCTCTCCTTCCTCTCCTTCCTCTCCTTCCTTTCCTTCTCATTCCAAAATTCCCATCCTGGGCTCAGGATTCCCGTTCCCGATTCCTTAGCTGCATCTCCTGCAGCTGGAGATGAAGCTAATTCCTGCCTTGAAAGGAGAGTAGCGAGAGTTATTCCAGGGATTCCCACCGTTTCAGGGATTCCCAACCATTCCTGGGATTCCTCCATTCCTGGGATTAAAAGTCCTACTCTTAGCATCTTGGCCAAGGATATGGTTCCCATAAAACGAAGCCATTTTGGGGGGTTTATTTTCTTTTACAAGGCGGGACGCCTTGAAAGTAATACCTTAAGGTTGTTCCATATAAGTCGTCACTTGATGTTCGATCCATGGAGGTGTTGCCTTGAGGATTCTTCCTTGAAACTCGTTCCTTGGGTGTCGCTCCTTGAAAGTTGCTCTTTGAAAGTCGTTACTTGAAGCTTATTCCTCGAGGCTCGCTTCTCCGAGGTCGTTCATTTTAGGACTAACCTTAAAAGGTTTATTGAAGGTCGTTCCAAGGAGAGACAGAACTGGGACACCATTAAGAGATGTTTTCAACGTTAAATATATTTTTTATACATAAAAGACTTCAGTAGAGATGTTCTTAAATCCTAAGATGTCCTTGGATCCCAAGACGTCCTTAGATCCTAAGATGTCCTTGGATCCCAAGACGTCCTTAGATCCTAAGATGTCCTTGGATCCCAAGACGTCCTTAGATCCTAAGATGTCCTTGGATCCCAAGACGTCCTTAGATTCTAAGATGTCCTTGGATCCCAAGACGTCCTCAGATCCTAAAATGTCCTTGGATCCCAAGACGTCCTTAGATCCTAAGATGTCCTTGGATCCCAAGACGTCCTTAGATCCTAAGATGTCCTTGGATCCCAAGACGCCCTTAGATCCTAAGATGTCCTTGGATCCCAAGACGTCCTTAGATCCTAAGATGTCCTTGGATCCCAAGACGTCCTTAGATCCTAAGATGTCCTTGGATCCCAAGACGTCCTTAGATCCTAAGATGTCCTTGGATCCCAAGACGTCCTTAGATCCTAAGATGTCCTTGGATCCCAAGACGTCCTTAGATCCTAAGATGTCCTTGGATCCCAAGACGTCCTTAGATCCTAAGATGTCCTTGGATCCCAAGACGTCCTCAGATCCTAAAATGTCCTTGGATCCCAAGACGTCCTTAGATCCTAAGATGTTACAGGAATACACATAGAGATCATATAGACTGATAAATTTTGTGCCCCATATAGGCATTGTTTACAGAATAATTAATCGTAGGCTGAAACAGTAAAGTAATTAATATACATTATTCCAATGTACTGAGGTGAGGTGATGGTGAATTTAGGCCTACTGCCGTTGAAAGGCTTTACGTGGCTTTTTGGATAAGTTGGCTAATGATTTTCATCATAATAAAGCAAGTTTAAAAACAACAGATACTCAGTTTAACCCTTTTCTTCAGGCAAACGTGTGCAGCACGGGGCATACGCTTTTTTTATGCTTGTTAAGATGTCTCCGTTAAGGTTACCGAACACTGGCGTGAGGTTACGGGATATGCAGATGATGCCTGTCCATTTCTATATACACTCATATCATTGCTGCGACATTTACCAGCATTTGTGCATCTGAAAGAGGAACGAATGCGCCTCTCACCATCAGTACAGTTCAATTTCAAGACCCAGGAACCTGGAGAGGAAGAAGCAAGTGGCCAGTGGAAGACATCATCGTGCAAGGAGATTAAATGATAGTTTTGGGCATCACCTTCTTCAGTGAATGTGATCAAGCTATTGTCGATACATAGACAATTGTTATTCATAAGAATCGGAAAAAAAGGGGAGAGTAACTAATAGCAACTTGCACCACCTGGTCTGTTTTGTTTCTCACGCAGGTTGATGTGTCTCCAGAAGTGTGATTCATCTCTGTCTTCGACTGATGAGACCTGCAGCGCAGGTGAAATATTTCGTCGGTGAAGATTCCCACTGGAAAAAATAAACACAGATGCGGTATAATGCGATTCTTCATTGACTACGTTTCGCCCAACATCGTCAATGAAGGTTCGCATTATGCTTCATTTGTGCTTATTTTTCCATCATGTCGATATTTTATACCATTTATCTCCAACGATTCCCAGCGTTACAACATTTTACTCACCAAGAGGAACTCTGTGTGTTGCAGCAGCAACACACACGGCAAGAGACATTCTTGAGCTTCCCCAGCACTCGTGCTTCGACCCAAAGCTGGAGTGTGGCTCCAAAAGGATCCTGTAGTGCTTGCTCCCTTTGCACCTCCTGACATCGTCTGCTGCTATGCAGCAGCCACACTCTTCGAGCCCAATGTGGGCGGGGTTTGTGGCAGCCCAAGGTGCTTACCTTCTCCCTCTGAGCCCCGTGGGGGCGAGGAATGGGCTAAGCCTAGGGACAGCTGGTCCCACAACACGAGGAAGTACTGGTACCTCATCCCACGACAGGAAGCCAAAGCCGGGGCCACCTTTTGCAAAAGGCCCGGGCAATTATACCGGCGAATTTACAACAACATTCTCAGAAGAAAATTATCATCGCTTCATTAATCACAAACTAATTATGGTAAGTCGCACTCAGTTGCTCCCTTTCATTATTTTTTGTAAATTTATGAAAAAAATATTTAGAATTTACGTATTAGTATAATTTTAGTACAGAACTATTGGGGAGAAAAACTTTGCTAAAGTCAAGGATTAAGAAGAATTGACGCATTTAGGTACTGGATACTAGGTGCTCCAGTACCTAATAATGTTAATTTAAAAAAAAGGTCGGAAAAATCCCCATCTATCGTACGCCTTGGAGAGGAAGGAAACTGAAGACGACGTTTCGGTCCGTCCTAGACCATCATCTATTCACGACCTTATAAGAGTCAAGGACGGGCTGAAACGTTGCTTCAAGTTTCTCCTGAAAATTTGCAGACTGCGTGTAGATATACATCAAGGAATGATGCTACATGACAGCTCTTCCCTCGTAACGTATTATTATACGTAAATGTTGAGATCCATTATTAATTAATCTTACTGACTTAACAATGTCGAATTCTGGGAAGCACTTCATGCTATATGTTTCTAAAGCATTTACAAAATATATACAGTCTATTATAAGCCATTTCTATGACGGAACCGAAATATCCTATATATAGCAAAAGTAAACAATATACGAAACAGTATATATATATATATATATATATATATATATATATATATATATATATATATATATATATATATATATATATATATATATATATATATATATATATATATATATATATATATATGTATGTATAGTGTATAGTGTCGTGTCATGTATAATGAGGTATCGTATAGTGCAGTGAGTGGGCAACTCTGGTAGGCCTGCCACTCCAAGTCATCACACCTCCTCCGCTACGCCCTCACCCTCATCATTCCTCACACCACCTCCACCTCCCTACCCCGCCTTCCACAATGACTTGAGACCTCCAGCCAGATCTAGGCTTATGCTCTCCTCCACCCCACCATGAACAACCCAGGGTATGTGCCTCCACCCTCAGATTGAGGTATGGCAGGTAATGCAGCTAGCCAGCCACAAAGTCAGGGAAACTGCAACTAAGAGTAAAAGAAGAGGCACATGTCATGTGTGTGTAGCGCATCGGGAACTCAACAGGAATGGCCTTATACGAGCACACAGTGGATATGCTGGATCACATATGGTCCCTGCAGAGAGCAGCCCACAGCCTCCACAAGCAGATGAAAGATTCAGTGCTAATCTCCTCAGTCGCGAAGATCTGATGGCATTCATATCCACTACTAGCAGTACCCTATCTCACATTTCTAAGGCGGCTCGTCCATATGCGGCAGGGAATGGAGGTGAATGGAGGTTCCACCAACTTAGAAGCCCGAGGCACCATTAAAGCAAGGCACAACCTACTCCTGTTCGGCAATGTTTGTCTTGCAGTTCCTTAAAGATGAGGCAAGCTGCTAACCACACCAGTCATCAAGGCAGTGCGCAACTACCCAAGAACGGATAATTGTGTCCCTCTGCCCCATCATCGCAGGAATCACAGAGACAGACCCAAGAAAAATCCCACTGGAAACGAGAAAGTTTGCAAACAGGTTAGCAAAAAAAATCGAAGATTACACAGTGGGAGCACTCAAAATAATTACTAGTGATGACACTGTTTCTCTCAAAGATGAGGCCACAGCCCAAGCACTAAGAGACAAACACTAAACAAGGGCACCAGAGTCGTTAACAGCAACCCTGAGGAAGACCTCATCACTGGATAATTAATTTTGCCAGAATCAGAAGTCTATAAAGCGATAGTGTCATTTCCAGCAGGATCTGCAGGAGGTTACACTGGAATTCGACCACAACACCTCAAAGAGATGGCAAACACAGTACTCGGTACAGCTGCATCAGTTCTTCTCTCCGAGTTAACAACCTTCGTCAATAACTGTTTGACTCGGCGAATTCCAGATGAAATTGAACTTTTCTTTTTTGGAGCCTCATTGTGCGCTTTGAAGAAGAAGGATTGGGGAATCGGACCCATTGCTGTCGGTAACACTCTTCGCCGTCTCGTTGCCAAAGCAGAAGTAAGAAACATTTGCCTAGAAGCCGCCAGCTTCCTCCAGCCACACCAGCTGAGCTTTGGGGTCTCTCAAGGCAGTGAAGTGCAGCTTATTCAGCAATGGAGGTAGCTTTACTTGCATTTCTGTCCTCGTGTCTGGCTTCCGGTGGACTAGTTAAGGAGACTGTCTCCGAACGCTTGAGAGGTGCCGTAGGAGCTCAAGACTCCAGGCTCATTGAAGCAGCTGTCCGGTAGGACACCCTAGCAGACTCCTCCAGTAGACCAGCTCCTCCCAAAGAGCACAAACAGTCTCACTGGGACAAACCGATCATAGAAAAAGTCGCCAACACAATGCTCACCAACACTTCAGGAGAGGAGAAAGCATGTCTCCTAGCGAAGAAGGCACCACATTCAGGAGATTTCCTTTTAACTGTTCCCAGTTCCTCCCTGGGCATTCGACTCGACCCACAGGCCATTCGGATTTGTGTTGATCATCGCCTGGCCGCTCCCATACTCACCGACAATTGGTGTATTTGCGGCAGTGCGACGACTGGTCAATTCGAACTTCATGGTCTCGTGTGTCACACATCTGAAGTAAAGTATGCTAGACATGAGGAGGTCAACGATATCAACGATAGCAATGGTTTCAAGTTAAAAAAATTCAGATTCAGGAAGGATATAGGAAAGCACTGGTTTGGTAATAGAGTTGTGGATGAGTGGAACAAACTTCCGAGTTAGATAAATACATGAGTGGGTGTGAGTTGGACCTGACTAACTTGTGCTACTAGGTCTGATGCTTTGCTCCTTCCTCAAGTGGCAGTGACCTGACTAGGTGGGTCATTGGGCTAATCCGGGGGGGGGGAGATGGACCTGCTTCGCATGGGTCAGTAGGCCCACTGCAGTGTTCCTTCTTTCTTATGTTCTTATAAAGAGAAGCCTCGCCACAGCCCGTTGCTCAGCTCAACGGGAACCCCAGGTACAAAGGTCTGATGGAAATCAAAAGCGTCCTGATGAAGCCACTATGCTACCCTGGAAGGATGGTAAGCAGATTTCCTGGGACTACACCTGTGCCGCCACATTGGTGGACACCTACTTGCCATACTCTGAAACTGAATAGGGTGGAGCCGCCAGCTACAGGGAGACCTAGAAGACTCACAAATATGAAGGCCTGCTCTCTTGCTGTAACTTCATCCGAGTGGGGTCGGAGACCTTTGGAGCATGGGGCAAGTGTGCTCTAAATTTCCTCAAAGAGCTGGGTGAAAAACTCATCACAGAAACCAAGGATCACAGAATGGTCAGCTTCCTCTTTCAGAGACTCAGTGTTGCAATCCAGAGAGCAAATGCCTGCAGCATTCTGGGCAAGTGGCCCACCGCCGGGGAGCTGGACGAAGTATTCGAGATGTAGGCCCTGAAATGTTATCTATGTTGTTCTACTCCCTATTGTATTTTTTGTCAATGTATTTTGTCTTTAAATAAAGTCTACATAGAATATGGAATATAGGGGGTGGTAGGAGAAGACAATATTCAAACAGCTCCGGGGAGAACGTTGAGTTTTCCCTGAACTAACGGCCCCCTTCAAGGCTGGCGACATTGCAGACCTGGAGAGTGTACAAAGACCTTTCACTGCCCACGTAAGTGCGATAAGGCACCAAAACTACTTGGAACGGTTGAAGGTCCTTGATCTGTATTCCCTCGAACGCAGGCGAGAGAGATACATGATAATATACACTTAAAGGCCCTGGAGAGATTGATACCCAACCTGCACACGAAAATCACTCCATATGAAAGCAAAAGACTCGGTAGGAGATGCAACATTCCCCCAATGAAAAGCAGGGGCGCCACGAGTACACTGAGAGACAACACAATAAGTGCCCGGGGCCCAAGACTGTTCAATTGCCTCCCAACATACAAAAGGAGGATTACCAATACCCCTGGCTGTTTTCAAGAAGGCACTGGACAGGCACCTAAAGTCAGTACCTGACCAACCGGGCTGTGATTCGTACGTCAGCTTGCGTGCGGCCAGAAGTAACAGCCTGGTTGATTAGCCCCTGATCCACCATGAGACCTGGTCTCGGACCGGGCCGCGGGGGCGTTGACTCCCAAAATCCTCTCCAGGTAAACTCCAGGTAAGTTTATTCTTTTCTCTGAGGATGAGGGTCCTCAGCACAGTGCTAGAGGTGGTACCTCCCTATATTTTAAATATATATATATATATATATATATATATATATATATATATATATATATATATATATATATATATATATATATACAACACTGCACTAGCCAAGGACTCGAACCCGTGTTGCAGTGGCGTGTCTCATGGTGAGCTAGAACCACATGACGCCTTAACCCACAGGACCACCCAATCCTACAAAGATGACGCAGCCAGCAGAGCTAGCTGTTTTACTGCTATCCGAGGATACTCGGTGTCGTGGGAGCTTCAATGTAAACACTTGATCTACACATCCCCTACCCATTCTAAAGCCTCCTTGCTCATTTGCAATCCTGCTCTCTGTCTTACCTCTAATTCTTTCATTTATAACCCTACTATGCCCTACCATACACTTTACCCCTAGATATTATTATCGTAATAATTTAGTAAACATCAGTTAAATTTTTTAAACATTCTAATTTTCATTTCTAATGTAGGTTATATACAAGAGAATTTTTTTTTTAAAATCCGTAATGAAAAAGTCTGGTTCAAGCAGGTGGTTGTGTCCTTGTACTTGAAGTACAATCTTGTACGTGACTGTTTCTGTTTTACATTACGTGGCAACTCGATTCCACACATCCAGCCCGAGAAACTGGGCAGTTAATTAATCCTCATATAATGACTTTCAGAGCAGCAGTACACAGCTTGTCGCAGAGGCACGACTGGGATTTACCTGAGGCAGAGCAGCAGCAGCAGCAGCGAGAATATGAGAGGTGAGCATCGTCCGTAGGTCCACATCATGACCACAGCCACAGACAGACTTGATCACACTGCCCAGCTGGTCGTTGTTGTGGGGATGTGGCTGGAGTTGTTGGTAAGATGGTAGGTGGTGGTGGGAAATGTAAGGTGAGTGAGTTCTTGTTTTGAGGAAGTCTTGCGTAGTTGTTTAAGTCTCTATTGTGCTGTATCTGGGACGTCTGTAATTCATTCAGTTACTGGAAGTTAAAATCACCGCGTTTCTCTTCTTATTAGAAATACTGATGGTCGAAATTTTTAGTTATTAGCCTATGCAGTTATTTTACTTCGGTTACTCGACAAAATAATGCTTAGTCTTCAAGATGAGTAAAATAAAATATAACGATATTTTGATTTGAGAAAGAGTATAAATGCTAATAAAGTTGATAAGTTTTATGGTATCAGGTTATTTCAAGTCTTGAATATTTCTCTCTACAGCGTCAAGATGCGGGTAATAAACGGAGCTTTAGAAGATGCATGTACTAAAATAATGCAACGAGAACTATACCCTTATGTTGTGGGTTAAGGCAGCGAGCAGAGACTCTTACATTTCAAATTTCATTTCCCTGTGCAGCTCAACGTAGCTTATTTCCTGTGGCTGCCACAAATATTCTAATGTTAATCTTTGGGAGAAATATATCATGGAACGACGTCCACGGGATCAGTGACTCTTACAATCGTACCCAAAGTATAATAAACTATGGGCAGTTATGTCCACACAGGTGGACGTGTGTGGTTCAGTGTAGCAGGATGTCTGGCACGCGTGGTTGAGAGGGTTGACGGGCGAAGTGGTGGGCAGGTACTAGACCGTCGCGGGCTGGCACCACCGCGGCACTGAGCGGCACTTTTCATACACTCCACGTGTGGCCCTGATTCTGCCTGTCCCGCGCAGTCCTCCCACTCACTACCTTTCCTAGCCTTCTCTCACTAGATACAAATCCAGATGTATTTCTGTTAATTAACCCTTCTCCCCACCACCAGATGTAGACCAAACGAAATGTAAACTTTGCCAGATGGACTATTGTCACACCTTGCGCCATTATGTACTGGAGTGCGATAAAATTAATGAATTTAGAGACAACTCACTCAGAAATGTTCAAGAAAGGGCAAAGTATTTTATCCACAGTAGTATATTACAGACCATTCTGGAGAAATACCCTGACTTTGCTAGCTGTAAATAATGCATTACCACGTGCGCGCGCGTGTGTGTGTGTGTGTGGGTGCGTGTGTGTGGGTGTGCGTGCTTGTGTGTATGCATATATTAGTACACTCATGTGCATGTGTCTGTGCGTGCGCCCTCGTGTGTGTATGTGTGTGCGCGCGCGCTAGTGTGGGTGTATGATCCACTTAATATTTGTATTTATAACTCATTACAATTGTGACCAGGTGTGGATGTATCAGTGGTTCATTACTTTGTAATTTGTTCATGACTGTAGCCATGTATAGGAGTGAGGCTGATTCATTACCTCTGTAACTTGCCATGATTGTGACCAGATCTACCTGGAGTTCATTACCTTTGTAACTAGTTCAGCTATCATAACTTTGGGGTCCAGTCCCTGGACCCATTATGTACCTTTGTAATCTTTTGAACCGCCCACAGGATGGGTATGCGGTGCATAATAAACATATTAAACTAACTTAGGCCTTTTGTGTATCCATATGCTCTTGCGCTACCGTCCACAGGATGGATATTGGGTGCACAATAATCTAGCCACTTCGGTGACAAAATCTAAAAAATCTAATATCACCCACCTAATACACACACCAGGTCTCCCATTTTAACCTCTAGCCTCCACCCACTTACCACCTATTCCACTCTCCACCCTCCCACCCACTCCCTCAACCATCAGGGTCTCAAATGAAAGTAAATCTTATGACGTTTTGGAGTTATTATAAGATAAACATGCGTAATGTACTTTTGTATGCCTATTGTGAAGGAAAACTCGTTAGAAGGCGGGTTATAGTTGTTTAGTCTATTTGGAACCATTAGCGTGTTACCGCCCGCACTACCATCTAGCGGGCTGAGGCTAAACTTCAGTTTCCTCGGGTTTGATTTGCTTTAATTTCTACTCCTGGTAGTATTAATCTTTCCTGGTGTGGGTTGAAGATTGGAGAGTCGCTTCACTTTCACTGCTCCTGATCAGGTAAGGTGATCTACCAGGAGTATTTCTGTTCTTTGTTACTGATTTACCTGGTTACCAGTAATGACGTTGGAGTAGAATACCAGCCTTTGTCTTTCTTCAATGTTATATTTATTAACCCTTACGTAACCAGTGTTGTTTTTTATCAGCTGTGCTACTGGTCTGGTCAACCAGGGTAGACGCTAATTATTGAAGAAAGATCCCTGTCAACAGGACATTATGGGACATAACGACTGTTCATCTCTTTGAAATCTGAAGTGCCAAATAATGACAGGATATCCAGAATATCGGACGAACACCGCCATCCAGGATAACCAACACCATTTCTTCTGAAACATCACAGAAGACCATCTTGGGAATAAGAAACTCCTGTCTCAACATCATACTGGAACCACAGCTGCTAATTTTATTTTACTTAATTTTAATTAAAATCCTTAGAAAAATATCTTTGTTGTTCTTCAAGTTATTCATTATTTATTTTTCCATTCTTTTGTTCAGGTTAAAGACTGGAACTCTGCTGGCAGGAGGATATATACACCGATATGTATATTTCTTTCCTTGTATATATGCTGATAATTTACTTTAAACCTTTAAGAATTAAAATTTTCTCGTCTTGTGGTGAAAAGACTGTCCTTAGTCTTAATTACCTTAGTGGCATTGATGGGCTTTAAACCCCATTAAACAGTGAGCTCTGCTGGAAGAAGTCAGCCAGCAGAAGTGAACCACACAGGCGACGTCAGTAGGATTAGTGTGTGTGTGTGTGTGTGTGTGTTTGTGTGTGTGTGTGTGTGTGTGTGTGCGTGTGTGTGTGTGTGTGTCACCCGTGAAGATGACACCTGTTACCCCGGCATCACTGGAAGGGGTGTTTAATCCTTGCTGGAACTTTGCAGCGAGTTGTCATTGAACATCAGAGGTGTATCACAGTTGCTAAACAAAAAACTTAATCTGCAGGTTATAGAGAGTCTGGTATAAAAGATAACTAATGGGAAAGAAATCCCTTAAAAATAATGAAACGGTAAGGTTTGTACCCACGGCAGGCAAGTCTTAAAACTCGCAGGCCAGTGCGTTAACCACTGGGCCAGCTGACTCTAATAAGATTCATCCAACTCGGTATATTTCTATAGACTATTACCTTGGATTTAGTAAAATTCTGAAGTTAAGATCTATGATATGCTGGTTTGGAAGACGGGGCTCCGGAAGACAGGTCGACAACTGGAGTTACTGAGATAACTAATCTTCGTTGTTAGTGAGAGGTTGTAGAAGTCTCTGATCCTGTTTCTGAATCAGCGTCTGGCAATCTTTCCGGAAATAAGATTCGCGTGTTTGAGCTAAAAAAATTAAATTAGTCAGAAAATGCTTCAAACCGCAATGAATCATCGAAATATATAACAAAACACAATTCTTAATTTTTTAATACTTTCCATATTTTTTGACGTTTTCTCAAGTTTTAATTATACTCGACAAAATTGATTTGCAGCTCCTGGAGATATTATCCTAATTATCTTAAGGGAATTAATTTCCGACTCCTGGACCTTTTTCAAGACTTACTCGGTTGCTTTCTTATCTCTGGATTATAACCTTTTATTAGTATTACAGTAATGGCTTAGAGAACCCATAGGCAGATGATTAGAACACCTGTGCAGCACCTGTCTTTATTAACCCATCAAGAATGAGGGACTGAACACAATCTCTAGGATAAGGGACTGAACACACCATCTCTAGGCTGAGGGACTGAACACACCATCTCTAGGCTGAGGGACTGAACACACCATCTCTAGGCTGAGAGACTGAACACACCATCTCTAGGCTGAGGGACTGAACACACCATCTCTAGGCTGAGGGACTGAACACACCATCTCTAGGCTGAGGGACTGAACACACCATCTCTAGGCTGAGGGACTGAACACACCATCTCTAGGCTGAGGGACTGAACACACCATCTCTAGGCTGAGGGACTGAACACACCATCTCTAGGCTGAGAGACTGAACACACCATCTCTAGGCTGAGGGACTGAACACACCATCTCTAGGCTGAGGGACTGAACACACCATCTCTAGGCTGAGGGACTGAACACACCATCTCTAGGCTGAGAGACTGAACACACCATCTCTAGGCTGAGGGACTGAACACACCATCTCTAGGTTGAGGGACTGAACACACCATCTCTAGGCTGAGGGACTGAACACACCATCTCTAGGCTGAGGGACTGAACACACCATCTCTAGGCTGAGGGACTGAACACACCATCTCTAGGCTGAGGGACTGAACACACCATCTCTAGGCTGAGGGACTGAACACACCATCTCTAGGCTGAGGGACTGAACACACCACCTCTAGGCTGAGGGACTGAACACACCATCTCTAGGCTGAGGAACTGAACACACCATCTCTAGGCTGAGGGACTGAACACACCATCTCTAGGCTGAGGGACTGAACACACCATCTCTAGGCTGAGTGACTGAACACACCATCTCTAGGCTGAGGGACTGAACACACCATCTCTAGGCTGAGGGGCTGAACACACAATCTCTAGGCTGAGGGACTGAACACACCACCTCTAGGCTGTGGGACTGATTACTTCAAACTCCCTCTTCGCATCCTCCACCGCTTTTCTCCGGAATGGACTGATAAAGCCACTGGTTGGCGAAACGTTTCCACAATAAAGACTCCCAAGTGCTGTGGGGTCACAACAAGTCGGTCACTGTAAGCAAGTGAGGTCACATCATGCAAGTTGAGTCACTGTAAGCGAGTACCTTCACAGACAAGTGAGGCTGAAAAAGGTCGTAAGGAGAGATAAAGGTTGTTTCAGAATCGTCTTCGTGTGGGAATCAACCTGAAGACGGCGGCGGCGGCGGCAGCGGCGGCGGCAGTGGCGGCGGCAGCGGCGGCGGAGAAGACGGCGGTGGCAGGAGCGGTGTTAAAACGAGGGCAGACACCCTCGATGGCAGCCAACGTCAACACCAAGAGTTTGTCTTCCATCTCTGAAACTTGCTGTTTCTCCTCTACCGATGTGTCTCCATTATTTTCCTTTCCCTCTTCTCTCTCTCTCTCTCTCTCTCTCTCTCTCTCTCTCTCTCTCTCTCTCTCCCTGTTTATCATGATCTATTTCACAGTCACTTGCGTTGATTCTACTTTCTCTTATTCTCTTTTACTCTATTCCTGCCTGTCTGTCTCTCTAAATGATCATTTTGTCTCTCATCTCCTTCGTATTATTATATTTCCCTTCCCTCTTCTTCCCCATCTCTTATCCCCGCTTCCTCTGCGTCTTCTAACCTTCCCATAATTCCTCCTTCACAATATCACATTTATTTCGTGTTCCGTATTCTATTATCTTAGAAAATCAATAAATAGTGTTTTTCTTGTCAATGAAGCAACGCTGAATAGCCCTTGTGGTTTAACGCTTCTTTTTAATTATAATGATCTTGTCAATGATTGAATCTGTTCCTGTGTGAATATTTTAAGTCTAGCTGCTAATTGCCTGCTCTTTAGGCCTAACTAATAATTCACTGCCCATGAGATCAATCTGGTAATGACCTGTGGTCTAGGACTAACTGCTAATTACCCTCTAATGGCCTGGCTTCAAGGCGTAACTACAGAAAATTCGGGAAATGCGTTGATTTCATTCGTGTCATGTCACCTGATCGGAATATCGGCTCCAGAAATAATATTAAGACATCAGCACTATCAATATTACTCTAATATTGGCACAAGGGATATCACTGTGATATCGACAGCAGAAATAACACTGTAATATCGACAGCAGAAATAACACAGTAATATCGACAACAGGAATAATTCTGGATTATCGACACGTGAAATGATACTTGGTATCAGAATTTCACAGTACTGTGAACGTAAGAAATCGTGTAACTTAGTGCTGGGGACTGATCCGGGGGAGAATTAGAATCTATGGTCGATGGCAAAATCTGAGATTAGAATCTATGACATTAGACTGTGTGACCAGCCTCTCGCTGCTCTACGCCAGTAGCAGCATCACTCGCTGCTCTACGCCAGTAGCAGCATCACTCGCTGCTCTACGCCAGTAGCAGCATCACTCGCTGCTCTACGCCAGTAGCAGCATCACTCGTTGCTCTACGCCAGTAGCAGCATCACTCGCTGCTCTACGCCAGTAGCAGCATCACTCGCTGCTCTACGCCAGTAGCAGCATCACTCGCTGCTCTACGCCAGTAGCAGCATCACTCGCTGCTCTACGCCAGTAGCAGCATCACTCGCTGCTCTACGCCAGTAGCAGCATCACTCGTTGCTCTACGCCAGTAGCAGCATCACTCGCTGCTCTACGCCAGTAGCAGCATCACTCGTTGCTCTACGCCAGTAGCAGCATCACTCGCTGCTCTACGCCAGTAGCAGCATCACTCGCTGCTCTACGCCAGTAGCAGCATCACTCGCTGCTCTACGCCAGTAGCAGCATCACTCGCTGCTCTACGCCAGTAGCAGCATCACTCGTTGCTCTACGCCAGTAGCAGCATCACTCGTTGCTCTACGCCAGTAGCAGCATCACTCGCTGCTCTACGCCAGTAGCAGCATCACTCGCTGCTCTACGCCAGTAGCAGCATCACTCGCTGCTCTACGCCAGTAGCAGCATCACTCGTTGCTCTACGCCAGTAGCAGCATCACTCGTTGCTCTACGCCAGTAGCAGCATCACTCGTTGCTCTACGCCAGTAGCAGCATCACTCGTTGCTCTACGCCAGTAGCAGCATCACTCGTTGCTCTACGCCAGTAGCAGCATCACTCGCTGCTCTACGCCAGTAGCAGCATCACTCGCTGCTCTACGCCAGTAGCAGCATCACTCGTTGCTCTACGCCAGTAGCAGCATCACTCGTTGCTCTACGCCAGTAGCAGCATCACTCGTTGCTCTACGCCAGTAGCAGCATCACTCGTTGCTCTACGCCAGTAGCAGCATCACTCGCTGCTCTACGCCAGTAGCAGCATCACTCGCTGCTCTACGCCAGTAGCAGCATCACTCGCTGCTCTACGCCAGTAGCAGCATCACTCGTTGCTCTACGCCAGTAGCAGCATCACTCGTTGCTCTACGCCAGTAGCAGCATCACTCGTTGCTCTACGCCAGTAGCAGCATCACTCGTTGCTCTACGCCAGTAGCAGCATCACTCGTTGCTCTACGCCAGTAGCAGCATCACTCGCTGCTCTACGCCAGTAGCAGCATCACTCGTTGCTCTACGCCAGTAGCAGCATCACTCGTTGCTCTACGCCAGTAGCAGCATCACTCGTTGCTCTACGCCAGTAGCAGCATCACTCGCTGCTCTACGCCAGTAGCACCATCACTCGCTGCTCTACGCCAGTAGCAGCATCACTCGTTGCTCTACGCCAGTAGCAGCATCACTCGCTGCTCTACGCCAGTAGCAGCATCACTCGTTGCTCTACGCCAGTAGCAGCATCACTCGTTGCTCTACGCCAGTAGCAGCATCACTCGTTGCTCTACGCCAGTAGCAGCATCACTCGCTGCTCTACGCCAGTAGCAGCATCACTCGTTGCTCTACGCCAGTAGCAGCATCACTCGTTGCTCTACGCCAGTAGCAGCATCACTCGCTGCTCTACGCCAGTAGCACCATCACTCGCTGCTCTACGCCAGTAGCAGCATCACTCGTTGCTCTACGCCAGTAGCAGCATCACTCGCTGCTCTACGCCAGTAGCAGCATCACTCGTTGCTCTACGCCAGTAGCAGCATCACTCGTTGCTCTACGCCAGTAGCAGCATCACTCGTTGCTCTACGCCAGTAGCAGCATCACTCGCTGCTCTACGCCAGTAGCAGCATCACTCGCTGCTCTACGCCAGTAGCAGCATCACTCGCTGCTCTACGCCAGTAGCAGCATCACTCGCTGCTCTACGCCAGTAGCAGCATCACTCGCTGCTCTACGCCAGTAGCAGCATCACTCGCTGCTCTACGCCAGTAGCAGCATCACTCGCTGCTCTACGCCAGTAGCAGCATCACTCGTTGCTCTACGCCAGTAGCAGCATCACTCGTTGCTCTACGCCAGTAGCAGCATCACTCGCTGCTCTACGCCAGTAGCAGCATCACTCGCTGCTCTACGCCAGTAGCAGCATCACTCGCTGCTCTACGCCAGTAGCAGCATCACTCGTTGAAATCCTACCAATATAATCTCTTTATTCTAACTTCTCGTTCCTTCGACATTTGCTCTTTTCACCTACCTCTTCCCCCATCCTCCTCCTCCTCCTCACCTGCCTCCCCCATCCTCCTCCTCCTCACCTGCCTCCCCCATCCTCCTCCTCCTCCTCACCTGCCTCCCCCATCCTCCTCCTCCTCACCTGCCTCCCCCATCCTCCTCCTCCTCACCTGCCTCCCCCATCCTCCTCCTCCTCACCTGCCTCCCCCATCCTCCTCCTCCTCACCTGCCTCCCCCATCCTCCTCCTCCTCACCTGCCTCCCCCATCCTCCTCCTCCTCACCTGCCTCCCCCATCCTCCTCCTCCTCACCTGCCTCCCCCATCCTCCTCCTCCTCACCTGCCTCCCCCATCCTCCTCCTCCTCACCTGCCTCCCCCATCCTCCTCCTCCTCACCTGCCTCCCCCATCCTCCTCCTCTTCACCTGCCTCCCCATCCTCCTCCTCCTCACCTGCCTCCCCCATCCTCCTCCTCCTCACCTGCCTCCCCATCCTCCTCCTCCTCACCTGCCTCCCCCATCCTCCTCCTCCTCACCTGCCTCCCCCATCCTCCTCCTCCTCACCAGCCTCCCCCATCCTCCTCCTCCTCACCTGCCTCCCCCATCCTCCTCCTCCTCACCTGCCTCCCCATCCTCCTCCTCCTCACCTGCCTCCCCCATCCTCCTCCTCCTCACCTGCCTCCCCCATCCTCCTCCTCCTCACCTGCCTCCCCCATCCTCCTCCTCCTCACCTGCCTCCCCATCCTCCTCCTCCTCACCTGCCTCCCCCATCCTCCTCCGCCTCACCTGCCTCCCCCATCCTCCTCCTCCTCACCTGCCTCCCCCATCCTCCTCCTCCTCATCTGCCTCCCCCATCCTCCTCCTCCTCACCTGCCTCCCCCATCCTCCTCCTCCTCACCAGCCTCCCCCATCCTCCTCCTCCTCACCTGCCTCCCCCATCCTCCTCCTCCTCACCTGCCTCCCCCATCCTCCTCCTCCTCACCTGCCTCCCCCATCCTCCTCCTCCTCACCTGCCTCCCCCATCCTCCTCCTCCTCACCTGCCTCCCCCATCCTCCTCCTCCTCACCTGCCTCCGCCATCCTCCTCCTCCTCACCTGCCTCCCCCATCCTCCTCCTCCTCACCTGCCTCCCTCATCCTCCACTTCCGCTGCTTCTGCTGCAGATAGATCACTATATCAGCTTAACATTCCAAAATCTCAGGGATGCTGGAGTCATGGAGGGCAACCGGAGACCTACGTCAGCACTCCCGTCAGATATTTCCAAATGAGACGAGGGCAGTGAAGATCGGCTTTACAACATATTGTGTGGTGAAGATTGATAGGCTGATGGTGAGTTGTTGTTTGTAGTGGTTGTGTTGGATGTAGTGGGTGATGGTTGTGAGGGGGCCTGGAGATGGCTGATGGAGAGTAGGTTGCCTTATTGCGAAGTTATCATTGTGTTTATTGGAAATCTCATGAGGAATGAGTAGTGGGAAGTGACAGATCTTAGTCAATAAATACAACTGTTTTAAAAAATACGATACCATTAACAGAATCTCTCCAAAAGGATAAGCGAAGAAATGAAGCAGGGATAAGGATTACACGTTAGTAAGGAATCCTTAAGACTTCGTGATCTGGGAGCTGTTAGAGGCAGCGAGGACCCTTAACGTCCTTGACTCTGACCTGAGTTACCCAGAAGACCGTGACCAATGAGCCAGGTGTGTGGGTGGAGTTGAGTGTGGGCGGGTAGGCGTGTAGCTGGCTCTGTAGCTAGGTAGGTGGAGATGGTATGTGAGTAGGTGGATTGGTTAGTTTGTGCAGGTGTGTGTGTAGGGAAGTGGGGGGGCACGTGCCCTCGAGTATTTATATTTCAATCGACGTTCGTTACACAACCATTTATCATGTCTTCTCGACCTGCAAACTGTCTGTTCAGTGTAATGGTTCTGGGGCACTTATTATTCAGTTCAACCCACCAGTCACATGGTAGCCGGCTACTTTAGCCAAGGTGATGTCACTACAGCTCACCTGGTTGAGTGGCAGACTTCTGCAGACTCTGGTCATGACCACTCCTGCCTTGAGGGGCTCTTGGTTGCACTATTATTACCCTGATATCTCAACTTGTACATAGTGTAAATAAGTGGTGAAGGAACACATGAGTAAAAAAATCTACCCCTGCTGTGTTTGCCTTGCTCTTGCAAGGCAGCGACTAGTTCTTCACAGAGTCTATAGCCTTGAATAGTCAGTCCAGATGACAGGAACACAGGTTTTTTACCACTGCAAAGATGAGGGGTATTTGCCTGCGGTGGCCTACAATTAATCAGGTAGATAGATCATAAAGTGACGTCTCAAGACCGGTTTCAGTCCGTCTCCTTCAACACTTCTCGTTGGTTGGCAGGTGACCCGAGCTGTCATTCCAAGCTGGAAAGAGAGGTTACCCACTGCTTAAGAAATCACTCTCCATGAGAAGTGTAAGATACTTAAAAAAGGTGGTGATTATCTAAAAGTCTCATGTGAAGCTTAAAACTGAAAGGACTAAGTTTATTATTGGTCAAAAGTGAAGCTTTCAACCAATATTCACTAGAATAGGAGCAGAGGCTTTTACTTGCACTTGTGCTGGGAGCTATGAGTCGAGTGATTACTGTTTGGCAGGAGCCCCACACGTCACCTTTCGGGGTGGGGAAGAAAAGGGGGGGGGGATAGCGGGAGCTAGACTGACCCTACCTTAACAAGCAGCCGGCAATCAAACTATCGTTACCATATACTCGCTCGCTACTCCTATCTGCTGAACTTTTCCCTCACACTCTGACCTGCTAACAGCCTTGGTTTGCTGACTTAGTTTTACGACCACGTTCTACAGGCCTTTAAACGACCACCTGTGTTCGTCATACACGCCAAGGGGTAGACTGCAACACTCGCATACAACACACATCATGGGGGAGACTACAACACTATAGTGGAACACCGGAGATGTCATCTGCAATTTCTTCACCAGTATTGAGTCTTCCGTGTGAGAAATCTGGCACCAAATTTGCATAGAGACTGAGCTCATCTTCAGTGGTATATTAGAATTAACACCTGTGTAACGCCATCACGAAAGAAGATTGGGGTAATTACCACGACTCCGTAGCTGCCTCGATACACTGATGAACCGTGGACTGGAAGACCTGAATCAGGAATGAACGAGATGAGAACGAGTGAGCGAGTGGAACTAGGGAGATGAGAATAACTTTACAGAGAGAAACGAGAGAGATGAGAATTATCTAACAGAGAGGAGCCTGAGGAACCAGTGCATCAATCAAAAATATTTGAACAAGGCTGGGCAAGGCTCCTGAGCTGTGTGTATGTACGTACTCACTTATTTGTATTCACCTATTTGTGGTTGCAGGGGTCGATTCATAACTCCTGGTCCCTCCTCTCCCACTCACTTCCTTCTACATGAGCTTCAGCGAACCTCTTCTTAAATGGATCCTGGCTCCACTACATCACTCTCCACATTGTTCCACTTCCTGACAACTCAATGACTGAAGAAATACTTTCTAACATTCCTGTGACTCGTCAAAGTTTTCATCTTCCAGATGTGACCCCTTGTTGCTGTGTCCTATCTATGAAACATTCTGTCGCTATCCACCTTGTCATTTCCTCTCAGTATTTTATATATCGTTATCATGTCCCCCGTATCTCTCCTGTCTTCCAGTGTTGTCAGGATGATTTCTATTAACCTCTTCCCTCAGGGCGTTTGACCAGTTGTGGGTTCCATTCTGGTGTATGTGTGTGTACTTACCTATTTGTGGTTGCAGGGGACGATTCGCAGCTCTTGGCCCCATCTTTTTGCTGGTCGCCACTAGGTCTTTTCCCGCTCTAAAAGCCATGTCATACTTCTAATTAAAGCTGTGTATGCATGTGTGAGTGTGTTTAAACTTTTCCCACCTCAGGAGTGAATCATTGTTCGAATGAAGCATCAGATGAATCAGCAGAGCTCCTCAACGCTTTAACCATTTGTCTCGCGATTAATGGACGGAGGATCGAGCCTCCAACTAGTCGCTGCATGACCCACACTGGCTTAGTGCCTCACATGATTAAAAACCTCCAACGTCTGTTCAACAACTCATGCAACGTATACGGTCGCAAGTCACATGTCCAGTGACGCAATTGTTGTGGAAAAACATCCGGTCTAAATGTCAGGATTTCTCCGACTCTGAAGAAACGTTTTCTCAGTTTATCATAAGTAACACGAGTTTTTAGATAAAACAATCCCATAGCGCCGAGTGTTGATATATAGTATGAATAGGCCCAGGGCCGGAAGTACCGGCAAATCCCTAATGAATGAATGAAGTATGAATAGGGACAAAGATCCACGTAACACACACACACATACACACGCAGAGGCGGGGCCAGGAGCTGAGTCTCGACCCCTGCAACCACAATTAGGTGAGTACACACACACACACACACACACACACACACACACACACACACACACGAAAGTGCAAAGGTTTGCAACAAGACTAGTCCCAGAGCTAAGAGGTATGTCCTACGAGGAGAGGTTAAGGGAAATCAACCTGACGACACTGGAGGACAGGAGAGATAGGGGGGACATGATAACGACATACAAAATACTGAGAGGAATTGACAAGGTGGACAAAGACAGGATGTTCCAGAGATTGGACACAGTAACAAGGGGACACAGTTTGAAGCTGAAGACACAGATGAATCACAGGGATGTTAGGAAGTATTTCTTCAGCCACAGAGTAGTCAGTAAGTGGAATAGTTTGGGAAGCGATGTAGTGGAGGCAGGATCCATACATAGCTTTAAGCAGAGGTATGATAAAGCTCACGGCTCAGGGAGAGTGACCTAGTAGCGATCAGTGAAGAGGCGGGGCCAGGAGCTCGGACTCGACCCCCGTAACCTCAACTAGGTGAGTACACACACACACACACACACACACACACACACACACACACACACACACACACACACACACACACAAACTTTCATTGAGACAACGCTAAACTATAAGAAGAGCTTTTTCCGAAGTATACATAAGCTCACCAGAGAGCTCAAGGCTTTAACATTACGAACTTATTCTCTCTACACGTGTCATTACCGACGCTTCTGTGGACAGCACGTCCTTTAAGCCCCGGGATGCTTGCACAGGGAAAAAATATTATTGATATTGTTCTTCTTTTGACAGTTTCAGGCTTCCTAGGTTAGGTAAGATTTATCAGGAGAGAGGACAAGTGTTTCCTGACGCGGGTCTTGTGATGACCCGCAGCTGGAGCTCTTGGGCATCTGACCGAGGTCTTCCTCTGGTTTACCTGGACACCTGGACCTGGAGTTTACCTGGAGAGAGTTCCGGGGGCCAACGTCCCCGCGGCCCGGTCTGTGACCAGGCCTCATGGTGGATCAGGGCCTGATCAACCAGGCTGTTACTGCTGGCTGCACGCAATCCAACGCACGAGCCACAGCCCGGCTGGTCAGGTACCGACTTGAGGTGCTTGTCCAGTGCCAGCTTGAAGACAGCCAGGGGTCTGTTGGTAATCCCCCTTATGTATGCTGGGAGGCAGTTGAACAGTCTCGGGCCCCTGACACTTTTTGTATTGTTTCTTAACGTGCTAGTGACACCCCTGCTTTTCATTGGGGGGATGTTGCATCGTCTGCCGAGTCTTTTGCTTTCGTTGTGAGTGATTTTCGTGTGCAAGTTCGGTACTAGTCCCTCTAGGATTTTCCAGGTGTATATAATCATGTATCTCTCCCGCCTGCGTTTCAGGGAGTGCAGGTTCAGGAACTTCAAGCGCTCCCAGTAATTGAGGTGTTTTATCTCCGTTATGCGCACCGTGAAGGTTCTCTGTACATTTTCTAGGTCAGCAATTTCACCTGCCTTGAAAGGTGCTGTTAGTGTGCAGCAACATTCCAGCCTAGATAGAACAAGCGACCTGAAGAGTGTCATCATGGGTTTGGCATCCCTAGTTTTGAAGGTTCTTATTATCCATCCTGTCATTTTTCTAGCAGATGCGATTGATACAATGTTATGGTCCTTGAAGGTGAGATCCTCCGACATGATCACTCCCAGGTCTTTGACGTTGGTTTTTCGCTCTATTTTGTGGCCAGAATTTGTTTTGTACTCTGATGAAGTTTTAATTTCCTCATGTTTACCATATCGGAGTAATTGAAATTTCTCATCGTTGAATTTCACATTGTTTTCTGCAGCCCATTGAAAGATTTGGTTGATGTCCGCCTGGAGCCTTGCAGTGTCTGCAATGGAAGACACTGTCATGCAGATTCGGGTGTCATCTGCAAAGGAAGACACGGTGCTGTGGCTGACATTCTTGTCTATGTCGGATATGAGGATGAGAAACAAGATGGGAGCGAGTACTCTGCCTTGTGGAACAGAGCTTTTCACCGTAGCCTCCTCAGACTTTACTCTGTTGACTACTACTCTTTGTGTTCTGTTAGTGAGGAAATTATAGATCCATCTACCAACTTTTCCTGTTATTCCTTTAGCACGCATTTTGTGCACTATTACGCCATGGTCACACTTGTCGAAGGCTTTTGCAAAGTCTGTATATATTACATCTGCATTCTTTTTGTCTTCTAGTGCATCTAGGACCTTGTCGTAGTGATCAGGCACTGGGGCAGAGTGCATGGGCATGTCATTTATCGCCTGTTCGAAGTCATTTGGCGTCAGGATAACATCAGATAGGCTTGTGTTTACCAAATTCTGTGGCTTTCTCATAAAAAATTCATTTAGATCTTCGACTCTCAGTCTGGTTAGCGGCTTGCTAAAAAACTGACTCATATTGGGACTTAAGTAACTCACTTCTCCACCCCTTTAAAAATTATGGTCATGATAACAGCTATTCTTTTTCAGGGTTTTTATTTTAAAAACGCAGACGTGTGCGTAATAGGGAATTACGATTTTTTCCGTCTTTTAAATTAAAAAAAAATATTTGGAAATGCTTACGAACAGAGTTTATATTCTAAAAAATGAAAAAAAATATAGCATATAATTGTTACTAAGAACATTGAGACATTAGTCTGAATTTTTATTTTTCTTTGAGTTGTGGCAGACACTTGTGTTGTGGCAGACACTTGTGTTGTGGCAGACACTTGTGTTGTGGCAGACACTTGTGTTGTGGCAGACACTTGTGTTGTGGTAGACACTTGTGTTGTGGTAGACACTTGTGTTGTGGTAGACACTTGTGTTGTGGCAGACACTTGTGTTGTGGTAGACACTTGTGTTGTGGCAGACACTTGTGTTGTGGCAGACACTTGTGTTGTGGCAGACACTTGTGTTGTGGTAGACACTTGTGTTGTGGTAGACACTTGTGTTGTGGCAGACACTTGTGTTGTGGCAGACACTTGTGTTGTGGCAGACACTTGTGTTGTGGCAGACACTTGTGTTGTGGTAGACACTTGTGTTGTGGCAGACACTTGTGTTGTGGTAGACACTTGTGTTGTGGCAGACACTTGTGTTGTGGCAGACACTTGTGTTGTGGCAGACACTTGTGTTGTGGCAGACACTTGTGTTGTGGTAGACACTTGTGTTGTGGCAGACACTTGTGTTGTGGTAGACACTTGTGTTGTGGTAGACACTTGTGTTGTGGCAGACACTTGTTGTGGTAGACACTTGTCTTGTAGCAGACACTTGTGTTGTGCAGACACTTGTATTGTGGCAGACACTTGTGGCGTGGCAGACACTTGTGTTGTAGCAGACACTTGTGTTGCAGCAGACACTTGTGGTTTGGCAGACACTTGTGATGTGGCAGACACTTGTGGTGTGGTAGACACTTGTGTTGTAGCAGACACTTGTGGTGTGGCAGACACTTGTGGTGTGGCAGACACTTGTGGTGTGGCAGACACCTATGGTGTGGCAGACACTTGTGCTGTAGCAAACACTTGTGGTGTGGCAGACACTTGTGTTTTGGCAGACACTTGTGGCATGGCAGACACTTGTGGCAGACACTTGTGTTGCGGCAGACACTTGTGTTGTGGCAGACGCTTGTGTTGTGGCAGATACTTGTGTTGCGGCAGACACTTGTGTTGTAGCAGACACTTGTATTGTGGCAGACACTTTTGGCGTGGCAGACACTTGTGGTGTGGCAGACACTTGTGGTGTGGCAGACAATTGTGTTGTGGCAGACACCTGTGTTGTGGCAGACACTTGTGTTGTAGCAGACACTTGTGGTGTGGCAGACACTTGTGTTGTGGCAGACACTTGTATTGTGGCAGACACTTGTGGTGTGGCAGACACTTGTGGTGTGGCAGACACTTGTGGTGTGGCAGACACTTGTGCTGTAGCAAACACTTGTGGTGTGGCAGTCACGTGTGTTATGGCAGACACTTGTGTTGTGGCAGACACTTGTGGCGTGGCAGACACTTGTGTTGTGGCAGACACTTGTGGTGTGGCAGACACTTGTGTTATGGCAGACACTTGTGTTGTGGCAGACACTTGTGGCGTGGCAGACACTTGTGTTGTGGCAGACACTTGTGGTGTGGCAGACACTTGTGATGTGGTAGACACTTGTGCTGTAGCAAACACCTGTGGTGTGGCAGACACATGTGTTGTGGCAGGCACTTATGTTTTGGCAGACACTTGTGGTGTGGCAGACACTTGTGTTGTGGCAGACACTTGTGGTGTGGCAGACACTTGTGTTGTGGCAGACACTTGTGTTGTGGCAGACACTTGTGGTATGGCAGACACTTGTGTTGTGGCAGACACTTGTGTCTACAGCTGTCTTCCATACTAACCTCAGCCACTAGCAGGTATGTCTTCCACACACACCTGCCCTGATCTCGTTAAGACATCACCCAAGAGTGGGGGAAAAAATTAAGTCGAACTGTGTAATAACCGAATCTGTATGTAGATTGAGGTAACCCACACTAGACTTGGGAGAGGCAGTCTGGCTTCTTAGATTAATGGCAGACCTTTTTTTTATCAATAAATTATTTTAGCCTTTCTATTTAATGTCGAGATTGGTGGTTATAGTATTCTTTATGTAGATTTTATACATATTCCATCATCTCTCTCACTACAACAGCCTCATGTGTAGCAGTTAGATATCTTTTTTAAAAAAAACGTTTAGGCTACACAGTAGGTTTCTTTACTCGAATAAAGAGAAGACATCAGAAACAGTGGGGATGAAAAGATGTTGTGATCAGTTCATTAACATCGAAGAAGTAGTGTTGAGCAGAGGATTCAAACCCAATAACTCACTCTCAAGCCTTTTATTAATAATCTTGACTATAGGTGAGATGCTGCTTTGTTTTTAGTAGAACAACAGTTGCTTGACTTTATTCTCGTAAACAGTGATACATCTAATTTTTTTTAACGCGGTTCCTATAGGAATATGCCACGTAAATAACCAAGCAATGTAATGAGTAAGTTTAAAGTGTGCTTCATGTACTTTCGTGTCGTACCTCGAGTGGTAGCGCACTCAGCTCACACTGAGGTCCGTGGTTCGATCCCCGGTACGGGTCCAAACATTAGGACGTTTTTCTTTAGGGCATCTGCTGCCCCTCTTCACCTATCAGCAATTCAGATACCTGGGAATAGGTGGCATCTTGAAATGCTCTGATTAACATGTAATCGTAGAAATAATAATAATAATTATTATTATTCGTTAAGCCATCGAAGCAAATGGCGGAGGTTTATTAAATCTCCCAGGAAGGAAGTAAGACGTAACGCAATCGAACACTGTTATTTATGGGATCAAACTTTGAGAGAGAGTTTAAAATTGCATTTTTCTGTTCCTTTGGTAATTAGTGTGTGGTTGAAAGCGCTGTAACGAGGGGCAAGTTTGAACAGCCCTCAAATAGTTCATGGGGGAGGGCAGAGAGAGAGAGAGAGAGAGAGAGAGAGAGAGAGAGAATGTTAATGGATGGCTCAGTTACAAACATAGTTTATTTAACTTATCTTACACTGAATTTTAACAAATACACAACGAAGTTTCAAGAGTAGGTTGGACAAATATTCTGGGAGGTTTCAAGCATAAGTTGGACAAACGAAGTGTAACGTTTTTAGTTAAGTCGTAACAAATACACTTGAAAGCTACCAACAGCAACTAGTTAATGGCAGAGAACTAGAAAGAGCGACTTCTCTCGTGAGACAATATGCTGAATGAACTTCCTCATTCTTTGTTTTAAAGTCAGTTCCATTTTAGATCGTGACAAGTTAACTCTAGACTATTATTTTTGTACGTCGTAGACGTACAGAGGAAGAAACTTCAGATTCAGTGAATAAAATTGGGTACGTCAGCAGTACGCTGCTGTCTTGCTCTACATGATAGTTATATATATATATATATATATATATATATATATATATATATATATATATATATATATATATATATATATATATATATATATATATACATATATATACATATATACATAATACATATATATATATATATATATATATATATATATATATATATATATATATATATATATATATATATATATATATATATATATATATATTATTTTTTTTTCATTATTAACACTGGCCAGATTCCCACCAAGGCAGGGTGGCCCGAAAAAGAAAAACTTTCACCATCATTCACTCCATCACTGTCTTGCCAGAAGGGTGCTTTACACTACAGTTTTTAAACTGCAACATTAACACCCCTCCTTCAGAGTGCAGGCACTGTACTTCCCATCTCCAGGACTCAAGTCCGGCCTGCCGGTTTCCCTGAACCCCTTCATAAATGTTACTTTGCTCACACTCCAAAAGCACGTCAAGTATTAAAAACCATTTGTCTCCATTCACTCCTATCAAACACGCTTACACATGCCCGCTGGAAGCCCAAGCCCCTCGCACAAAAAACCTTCTTTACCCCCTCCCTCCAACCTTTCCTAGGCCGACCCCTACCCCGCCTTCCTTCCACTACAGACTGA
Organism: Cherax quadricarinatus; assembly: GCF_038502225.1. NCBI lineage: Eukaryota > Metazoa > Arthropoda > Malacostraca > Decapoda > Parastacidae > Cherax > Cherax quadricarinatus. Next base: position 40,037,561 of record NC_091294.1, on the reverse strand, counting down.
TACACTCTTGAAGTCATTCTGTTTCGCTCCATTCTCTCTACTTGTCACAACCACCTCAACAACCCTTCCTCAGCCCTCTGGACAACAGTTTTGGTAATCCCGCACCTCCTCCTAACTTCCAAACTACGAATTCTCTGCATTATATTCACACCACACATTGCCCTCAGACATGACATCTCCACTGCCTCCAGCCTTCTCGTCGCTGCAACATTCATATATATATATATATATATATATATATATATATATATATATATATATATATATATATATATATATATATATATATATACATATATATATATATGTCGTGCCGAATAGGCAGAACTTGCGATCTTGGCTTAAATAGCAACGCTCATCTTGCCATATGTGACAAGTGAAAATTTGTGTATGCAATAATTTCGCCAAAATCATTTTGAACCTAACAAAAAAAATATATTTCACTGTGTTTGTTTAGTATTAAATTATTGTAAACAAATCTAAAATATATTTAGCTGGGTTAGGCTAAAATAAATTATTCTTGTCTAAGATTCTTTAGGAGCAAAATTAAAATTTTTTACATTAACATTAATGAAAAAAATACATCTTTAAACGTATAAGAAATTTTTTTAGAAAAGACTTAATTTTAAATGAGTTCTTGCTAATTGACCAGTTTTACATATTCGGCACGACATATATACATATATATATATATATATATATATATATATATATATATATATATATATATATATATATATATATATATATATATATATATATATATATATATATATATATATATATATATATTGTATGTGTGTGTGTGTCAATAACTACACTGCGACTAGGCCGAGGACCTGAATTCATGTCGTTTTGGCCCGCCTCATGGTGAGCGAAAATTACATGACTCTAACCCACAGGACCACCAAATCCTACAAGAATCATGCACCAAGCAGAGCTAATTGTTTTTCCGTGATCCGAGAATTACAATAATATATATACTGCTTGTGGAGCCTAGTACACCAAACGGGGAGTAGAATGAGATTAGCTCTGAGGCACCCACACCACCGTATATCCTCGGGTCACGATAAAACACCTAGCTCTGCTGGGTGCATGATTCTTGTAGGATTGAGCGGTCCTGTGATTTTCGTTCACCATGAGGATTGCCAAACGACATTGGTTCGAGTCCTCGGCTAGCCGCAGTGTTGTTATTGATTAAATACCACTCGTTCGTGGTTACAATAAAATAAATATATAAATATATATATACGTACATGGATTCAAGCTACTTCAATATCCTCCTGTATGTTCTGACCTGTCATATTCCATCACTTAGATTAGGTTTTGTACATCAGCCTAAATGACAATAATATCGTTGGCTGTAGAGTTTTTACAGTAGTATTATTACATTTCAACGAGTCAACAACTAATCAACTAAGCAAATCCAACCTGACCCAAGATAAGTTAAGTATCATTAAATCACATTAAGGATAGGCTAGGTTTCAGTACTGGACAGATGAGTTAAGTATTATGGTAGAAGAGAGAGGGGAATGGAGCAAGTTAATAGGGTTAAGGAAGAAGGGAAGGAGAAGGGGGTAAGGAGAAATGTAGAGAAGGAAAAGAAGGAAATAGATGGGTAAGTAGGACGGTATATGGGGTATGGGAGAAAGGCTGAGGGGGTAAGAAGGAAAATAGATGGGATAACGAGTAAGATAAATGGGGTAAGGAACGTTTTAGAGGAGAAAAAAGGAATGTAGAGGGGGTAAGGAGGAAAATAGATGGGGTATGAAAGAAAGCAAACAGAATAAGGAGAGGAAGGGAGAAGATAAAAAGGGTAACTAAGAAAAAAGACGATGGAGAACAGTACAGTAGAGGCTGGAGAGGAGATTAATAAAGAAAAGTGAAAGGTAGAACGACTGAATATTTTTCCCTAATCAGATCCTGATGAAGCAAACTCTCACTTTTGTGAGACTTGTCTGGCATTTCTTCCCCTCCAGACGCACTCCACACAGTTCTGAACGTGTATTAACCATGTTGACATTACTCTCGTACACGTCGCACTGCTTCAAGGTTGTTTAGAGCGGGAAGTCCTACGTCTCAGTAGGTGTACAGATAACGTGCAAGTCACGAGCACTTGATTAATCATCTGTGAGGTGCGTGGGATTTCCAAGAACGTCTTCTTGCACTGGGAATCCGTCACGAACACGGCCGTTGCGCCACAGAAAGAAAGCACCCATCCAGGTATACATACACAGCTGTTGTCAGTATATACGCATACACAGTATATAGAACGATATAATCTTCAAAATATACGATATAATCTTCGAAATATACGATATAATCTTCAAAATATAATCCCTAGTTTTTAATTAATTTTTCCTTAAGAGAAAATAATTTTTTTTTTGGTAAATTAACAATAAAATATTTAACAGTAATCATAAGTAAAGTTAACACTACATTTTGTTTTTCGTATTTTTATCTTATACACAAAAAACGCACAACACAGAGGAGAGAAAAGCTCATGACGACGTTTCGGTCCTATTTAGACCATCCACAACTCTGATAAAAGAGAGTGTGTGAACCAGTATATGTAGGTATATCTTCTGTCAATGTGACTTGTAAATGGTTCAAGTTGGATCGAAACGTCGCCGTATTGTTTCAGTCACGGTATTGTAACGTTTTGTTCCGTATATTTAGTCTTCTTTTTAATTAATGCTGAGTATTTTTAATAAAATAAACTTGATGTTTATTCTTTCGGAATAATTTAGTAGCGAAATTTATTCCTATATAGATAAGTGTTTTTTTTATTAGACAAAAATAGCTGTGAAATTTAATTGTCATTTTTTTTTTCGTTTTAATGAAAAGATTTCCCAAAAATCTTTTATTTTTTGATATCTCAATATTAATATCGCTTTTATTGTCACATTTAGGATTATTGATACTTTCCTTTGTCACTGTTTCTGTTTCTCTCATCCATACCTGTTCTTCTCACTCGTCCTACTATCTATCTCTTGCTCTCTGCTTCTCGCTATCTCTTAATTCATCCTTCAGATTATTACTCGCTCTGTCCCTCCATTTTTCACCAACCTCAACCTTCATCCTGGCTCATCTCTTCTTCCTGAGCTTCATCCTATCCTTTCCCTCTCCCCCAGCCTCCCCCTACTTACTTATCAGCTCACCCTGGGGCACACACCTCCTCCCTTGCCTGGCTCACTACTCACTCAGTTGCTAACTCCGGCTACACAGTGGCCAGGAAATTAGAAAATGTTGTCTTGTCTGTTCCAGCCACGGAGGTGTTATCTGGGAGAGTGAGAGCACTGGCTTCTTCTAACTAGATCCCACCTGTAAACTCTGATCTCTAACTTTAGTTTACTTACTCTTCCCTTCTCACTCACACACACACACACACACACACACACACATTATATGTATATATATATACATATATATATATATATATATATATATATATATATATATATATATATATATATATATATATATATATATATATATATATATATATATATATATATATATATATATATGATATTTTGTGTCTTATGCCCAAAAATGTAGATATACACCATTTCCTTGGAAAACTAAATAGCTTAGCCCATTCTATAAACTTTACTGTTGAGTTTGAAGAAAATAACTCATTGCCTTTTCTAGATGTTTTAATTATTAAGGGTAATAATGAATTCAAATTTAAAATTTACAGAAAACCTACAAATAACTGTTCCTATGTCCACTATTATTCCTCGCATCAAGATAGAGTCAAACTGTCTGTTTTCTCATCAATGTTTTTGAGAGCTTTACGAATTTGTAGTCCTGAGTTCATAGATGAGGAAATATCCAAAATTTATGAAATAGGTAATGATTTAAAATACCCAAGAAATGTAATTGATAAATCTTTTAAAGTTGCTAGAAATACTTTTTACAATCCAAAAAGGGACAACCAGCCTTATTCAACTAAAAATATGTTGGTTCTCCCTTACCATGAAAACTTGGTTGATATGCCTTCTCTTCTTAAGACTTTTAATATTAAAGTTGTATTCAAAAATCTTGATACAGTAAAAAAACTTTTGATAAAGAATTCCCCCCAAAATGCTGATGGATGTGTCTATAAGATTCCTTGTAAAATTTGCGATAAAGTTTATTACGGTCAAACTGGTAAAAATCTCGAACTAAGATTAAAACAACATAAATATAGCATTAGAACTGGACAAGATTCCAATGCTCTATTTATTCATGTAAGAGATTTTAACCATCCAATTAATTTTCAAAAAGTTGAGAACGTAGTATCAAGCAAGTCCATGGTCGACAGGAATATAATTGAATCTTGTTTCATAAAAAGCAGTTTTGACAATAATATGAATATTTCCTTTGGTTTATATAAATTAGATCCATTTATAATTAATAGAATTTGGGAAGAATTTAATAATACACTGGACAAATAATTTTGAAATTTTCTTGGGTAGAATAGTTTGTGGGTGAGTTGTGCCAAGGACCTATCCAAGTTGGGTCGGCGCGCGTAAGGTGTTTAACCGTTGTGGGATCTGATAGTGAGGTGCTGGCCAGATCCCTTATATAGCTTCCTTGGATGCTTTACTTTCATAGTTCCTTGATAATGTGAGTAGTCACGAAAGCGCTTGGAATTTCTCTATTCTTTCAGAGTGGTTGTTTTGCATATTCTGAAATCACCTGTTTACTGTGATCTTATTGCATATATATATATATATATATATATATATATATATATATATATATATATATATATATATATATATATATATATATATATATATATATATATTATTACATAATATGGTACAGAAGATATAAGAGATACATTGTTGATATAAAGGTGGCATATAAGGTACATGTTGTTACGTGTGTATCACCGATTATAAGGCGAAAATCTCATCCAGCTCCTCAGAGCTGGGGCGTGTGCCCAAAATACAGCAGGCATTACCCCTTTGAACAGCCGCACTGAGCCGCTGGAACAGAAAACTAGCTGCCCTGGGATCCCTAGTTACCCTGATGAGTCTTTTTCCCAGCTCCTTAAGGAATTTAGATGCATTCTTTCCCCATGAGCCAAGGGTCTCTGAGCCCATGGGAGCAAACATATAATGATGGGCAAGTTCTCCATATTTTCTAGACTTTTGGGACTCCCTGAAGCTGGCAGCTGCCCCTCCTTCCTCCCTGGTGTATTGTAGATAGGTATCAGCCAAGGTAGATGCACATGTATAGTCCCACACCACCTGCTTCCCATCTGTCCAGGCTTGAAGGGTGATACCATCTGGGCGCTTCTGGCTGTCATCAGATCTGCATAGCTGGGGTGGCTCCCTTACTGCTGGGCATCCGGCTGTTGTGAGGCTCCTCTTGATAATGTTATTAACCTCCTCATGTCTTACAATCTTTCCCTCGGATTTACGGCACACAAGACCATGGTACACGAATCGGTCTGCTGCTTCACTGCCACAAATACACCTGTGTTCGGCGAGAATAGGGGCGGCAAGTCGAAGGGCAACACCGATGCGGATGGTCTGTGGATCGAGGCGTGTGCCAAGGCTGGAGTTGGGAACAGCCAACAGAAAATCCCCTGCATGATGTGCTCTCACTGCCAGGAGGCGGGCTCTATCCTTCCCTGACACACTCTGAAGCATTGTTGAGGCTATATTTTCCACTATTGGACCATCCCAGTGTGATTGTTTGTAGTTGTTGGGGGGAGCAGGTCTGGTTTCAGAGCCCGTTAGATTATCCCAGATCATTGCTCCGTCAATGAATTTTTGGTCCTGGACTCCAATCTTGTCCCTAAGATGTTCAGGGAGAATCGCTGCTACAAGTCCTCTGGATGCAATACATGAGGACAGAAAAGCAGGTAGCGCAATCTGTGATGACTTGCGGACACCAATGCCTCCTAGTCTGACTGGAAGTGTAGCTTGGTTCCACTGCCTGTCTTCTAGGGAAAGGTTAAGTACTTTCGTAAAAATCTGCCTCAGGATACTGTCATATTCGTGCAGTATAGGGTTATCATATGAAGGTGCACATCTTAGGAAATATGTCAACCTGGGCAGACTCAAGCACTTTGTGAGAAGGTACAAGGCATCGTGGGTGTCCAGATTGCCTATTCGTTGTTCCATTCTCCTTAACTCTTCCAATTTCTTCCTGAGAATTGTGTCAATGGCATTGCTTCCCAGAGGTGCTCCTAGCAAGACACTGTTTGTGGGGGCAATGACTGCTGCTCCTGGTAGTTTTGATCTCACTGCATTTATCACTTGTTGACTGACTGAGATGATTTCACATTTGGATGGATTCAGGATGAGACCCATTTCCTGTCCCCGTGTCATTACCTGTGTAAGATCATGTAGGAGGGACTCCTTTGTACCTGCTAGTGTGCCATCATCTAGGAACCAGATGTTTAGCTCGCTGGTCAGTCTGACTGCGATTTCCCTAACTGCTATACAGAAGAGAAATGGTGCAAGAGGATCTCCTTGTTGGACACCCTCCGATGATGTGATTTCATGCTCTCCAAAGAGAAGCATTGATTCCTTGCTATACCCAGCTGCAACAAAAGGGAAAAGACCAGGGAAATGTTCTTGTACTGCTGCTAATACCACGTCTCTTTTCAGGAGATTGAATGCATTCTTCAAATCTAATTTTATCACTGCATTGTCCTCAGGCAGGTTGTTGCATGAACCGCTGCTTCACTTCCTTGAGAGACCCCAAAGCCAAGTTGGTTTGGTTGAAGCATCATGGCTGCCTGTGCACGAATACTTCGGACAGCAGCTTTGGATACGAGGTGGCGTAACGTGTTGCCTACTGCAATTGGCCGAATTCCTCCATCTTTTTTTTTTAAGTGCACAAAGTGTTGCACCAAAAAAGAAAGGTCTAATTTCATCAGGAATCAGACCGGCCAAGGAATTGTTGACGAACCTTGTGATCTGAAAGCAGTGTCTCTGCAATTTCCCCAATAACTGGATTAACCATTTCCTTTAAATGCTGCGGCCTTATTCCAGTGCAACCCCCAGCAGAGCCAGATGGGAATGACATTATTGCTTTGTAAATGTCTGAGTCTTCCACAACCAAAGGTTCCACAGTGGGGACAGAGGTGTTGGGACTGTTGGTGCCACTGGTTTCCCTGGCAGGGTGCTTTCCTCTAAGTGCTTCAGCCGTGTCAGCATCCCTGGGAGCAACTGTATCTTCACTGGTAATAATTCTGATTGCCCCCACTGTGTTGCCCTCTTCAATTTTCTTGCTCACCTGGACTCTGACTTTTTCACTGTCAGTGGAGTGAGTGGGGGTTCTGCCTCTCCCTTTTTTGTGTTGACGGGGAAGGCGAATGAGGTTATCAGCTCTAGGAAAATCTCTTAAGGATTTAATTATCATTGAGGCTAGTCTCTTTCCCCTTCTTTCCGGCACAGCTAAGCAGACACTGCCAAAAAGTTGCAAGTTGTGCCATGCCTTGATGGTTGGTGGAGCATTTAAGATTGTGGAGCCATCGTTTACTTTTTTCAGGAGGTCTGTAAGTTTCCCGGCTGCGTGTGGACTGGCTGCTTTGGGAATATGTGTGAGTGTTCTGGTACCTGTTGCTTTAATTGCTTCCAAGATATTGTCTGATGAGATGAGATCTGTTGGAGTGGGTTCAGGTGCCTGAGGTGGCTCTGGATCATCACTTTCCACAGGAGGACATCCTGAACCAGGGCAACTACCCTGTTTGCGGAGGAAACCATTAGAGTTGAGACAACTAAGCTGTAAGCATGACCGACACTTGCCTTTCCTACTATTGCCAGCCGTGCCATTTCCCTGGCTGCTTGCTTCCTCCTGGTTGGCATCCTCTGCTAGAATATATATATATATATATATATATATATATATATATATATATATATATATATATATATATATATATATATATATGCAAGGAATTCGCGAGAGCATGCGAAATATACACAAACACTGATCTCTGGCTGAAGGAGACTCGAACCTACGAACCTTAGGACAAGGTACGCAGTGCTTTACCAATCTACCCACACTGGACCAATACCTTGGCGTGTAGCATGAGCTACAGGTTTGATCCAAGGCAGCCAGCTTTCAGGGAGAAGGCTTACAGCTTTTCATCTCATCCCCTGCATGCATCAGCCTTACTAGAGATTTGAACAATGCAAGGAATTCGCGAGAGCATGCGAAATATACACAAACACTGATCTCTGGCTGAAGGGGATGAGATGAAAAGCTGTAAGCCTTCTCCCTGAAAGCTGGCTGCCTTGGATCAAACGTGTAGCTCATGCTACACGCCAAGGTATTGGTCCAGTGTGGGTAGATTGGTAAAGCACTGCGTACCTTGTCCTAAGGTTCGTAGGTTCGAGTCTCCTTCAGCCAGAGATCAGTGTTTGTGTATATTTCGCATGCTCTCGCGAATTCCTTGCATTGTTCAAATCTCTAGTAAGGCTGATGCATGCAGGGGATGAGATGAAAAGCTGTAAGCCTTCTCCCTGAAAGCTGGCTGCCTTGGATCAAACGTGTAGCTCATGCTACACGCCAAGGTATTGGTCCAGTGTGGGTAGATTGGTAAAGTACTGCGTACCTTGTCCTAAGGTTCGTAGGTTCGAGTCTCCTTCAGCCAGAGATCAGTGTTTGTGTATATTTCGCATGCTCTCGCGAATTCCTTGCATTGTTCAAATCTCTAGTAAGGCTGATGCATGCAGGGGATGAGATGAAAAGCTGTAAGCCTTCTCCCTGAAAGCTGGCTGCCTTGGATCAAACGTGTAGCTCATGCTACACGCCAAGGTATTGGTCCAGTGTGGGTAGATTGGTAAAGCACTGCGTACCTTGTCCTAAGGTTCGTAGGTTCGAGTCTCCTTCAGCCAGATATATATATATATATATATATATATATATATATATATATATATATATATATATATATATATATGTCGTGCCGAATAGGCAGAACTTGCAATCTTGGCTTAAATAGCAACGCTCATCTTGCCATATAAGGCAAGCGAAAATTTGTGTATGCAATAATTTCGCCAAAATCATTCTGAATCTAACGAAAAAAATATATTTCACTGTGTTTGTTTAGTATTAAATTACTGTAAACAAATCTAAAATGTATATAGCTGGGTTAGGCTAAAATAAATTGTTCTTCTTATAATAAGGTTAGGTAAGTTTTCTAAGATTCTTTTGGTGCAAAATTAAAATTTTTTACATTAACATTAATAAAAAAAATATATCTTTAAACGCATAGGAGAAAATTTTAGAAAGGATTTAATTTTAAATGAGTTCTTGCTAATTGACCAGTTTTACATATTCGGCACGACATATATATATATATATATATATATATATATATATATATATATATATATATATATATATATATATATATATATATATATATATATATATATATATATATATATATATATATATATATATATATATATATATATATATATATATATAATATATATATATATATATATATATATATATATATATATATATATATATATATATATATATATATATATATATATATATATATATATATATATATATATATATATATATATATATATATATATATATATATATATATATATATATATATATATTCAACATACTTGTCAAGTAGAGATTTAGGTCTGAGTCGACTACTGTGCAGGTGAAACTTTTCGGTATTAAAGATACCGAAGATGTGCATTATTTGTGAACTACTTAGTATTGTACGCAATTATTATTGTGATTCGCTGAATTTAATTGACAGTTGTTCATTACGACTTATATCAGTAATTGCTGACTACGCTGACAAGGACACGCAAGCAAATTATTGCCACCTGGCAATAATTTCCTTGCTTGTCCTTGAGTGGAGGTGCTCGTGGTCGCAAGAGGAGCGACGACTCTCGTAAATCTTGTCGCATACGAAAAATTTTCTTATTTTGTGTTCCTAACCAGCTGGTGGTTGTGTTGTTATGATGATCAGCTGTCAGCTGAATAAGAAACTGATGGTTCTGGTGTTGTGGTAATCAGCTGACCATCTGATCAGCTGACTCAGTGATGAACCTTAGTGGTGCTGATAAATAACACAAGCATCATATGTTATTAAAGTCTTATATATCTGGTTATCTAATAAAACCAAGATATCTTGTTCCTCATTTCACTTTCAATACCTGTTATCAGTCCATCCCTTTCACACACACACACACACACACACACACACACACACACACACACACACACACACACACACACACACACACACACACACACACACACACACACACAGTCCAGGAGCCAATTGCTGGACCAGGTCTGCAGCCTGTCCAGATCCCTTTGTAGTTCTGCCTGGTCTTCGATCGAGTGAATTCTTCTCATCAACTTCACGTCATCTGCAAACAGGGACACCTCAGAGTCTATTCCTTCCGTCATGTCGTTCACAAATACCAGAAACAGCACTGGTCCTAGGACTGACCCCTGCGGGACCCCGCTGGTCACAGGTGCCCACTCTGACACCTCGCCACGTACCATGACTCGCTGCTGTCTTCCTGACAAGTATTCCCTGATCCATTGCAGTGCCTTCCCTGTTATCCCTGCTTGGTCCTCCAGTTTTTGCACTAATCTCTTGTGTGGTACTGTGTCAAAAGCCTTCTTGCAGTCCAAGAAAATGCAATCCACCCACCCCTCTCTCTCTTGTCTTACTGCTGTCACCATGTCATAAAACTCCAGTAGGTTTGTGACACAGGATTTCCCGTCCCTGAAACCATGTTGGCTGCTGTTGATGAGATCATTCCTTTCTAGGTGTTCCACCACTCTTCTGATAATCTTCTCTATGACTTTGCATACTATACATGTCAGTGACACTGGTCTGTAGTTTAGTGCTTCATGTCTGTCTCCTTTTTTAGAGATTGGGACTACATTTGCTGTCTTCCATGCCTCAGGCAATCTCCCTGTTTCGATAGATGTATTGAATATTGTTGTTAGCCGTACAAATAGCGGCTCTGCTCCCTCTCTCAGGACCCATGGAGAGATGTTATCCGGCCCCATTGCCTATGAAGTATCTAGCTCACTCAGAAGCCTCTTCACTTCTTCCTCGGTTGTTTGTACTGTGTCCAACACTTGGTGGTGTGCCCCGCCACTCCGTCTTTCTGGAGCCCCTTCTGTTTCTTCTGTGAACACTTCTTTGAATCTCTTGTTGAGTTCCTCACATACTTCACGGTCATTTCTTGTTGTCTCTCCTCCTTCCTTCCTTAGCCTGATTACCTGGTCCTTGACTGTTGTTTTCCTCCTGATGTGGCTGTATAACAGCTTCGGGTCAGATTTGGCTTTCGCTGCTATGTCGTTTTCATATTGTCTTTGGGCCTCCCTTCTTATCTGTGCATATTCATTTCTGGCTCTACGACTGTTCTCCTTATTCTCCTGGGTCCTTTGCCTTCTGTATTTCTTCCATTCCCTAGCACACTTGGTATTTGCCTCCCTGCACCTTTGGGTGAACCATGGGCTCATCTTGGCTTTTTCATTATTCCTGTTACCCTTGTGTACAAACCTCTCCTCAGCCTCCTTGCACATTGTTGCTACATATTCCATCATCTCATTAACTGGCTCCCTGCCAGTTCTCTGTCCCATTGAACCCCGTTCAGGAAGTTCCTCATGCCAGTGTAGTCCCCTTTCTTGTAGTTTGGCTTCATTCGTCCTGGCCTTTCTGTTTCCCCCTCCACTTGTAGCTCTACTGTGTATTAGAAGCTTAAAACCACATGGTCGCTGGCCCCAAGGGGTTTTTCATATGTGATGTCCTCAATATCTGCACTACTCAAGGTGAATACTAGGTCCAGTCTTGCTGGTTCATCCTCTTCTCTCTCTCTTGTAGTGTCCCTTACGTGCTGGTAGATGAAGTTTTTCAGTACCACCTCCATCATCTTAGCCCTCTATGTATCTTGGCCCCCATGTGGCTCCAAGTTCTCCCAATCGATCTCCTCGTGGTTAAAGTCACCCATGATCAGGAGCTTTGCCCTGCATGCATGAGCTCTTCTGGCCACTGCAGCCAGTGTGTCAACCATCGCTCTATTGCTCTCGTCATACTCTTGCCTTGGCCTCCTGCTGTTCTGTGGGGGGTTATACATCACTGCAATTACCACCTTGGGACCTCCAGAGTGAAGCGTTCCCGCTATGTAATCGCTTGTTTCTCCGCTGTCTCCTTTCTCCAGCTCATCAAAATTCCATCGGTTTTTGATCAGCAGTGTGTGTGTGTGTGTGTGTGTGTGTGTGTGTGTGTGTGTGTGTGTGTGTGTGTGTGTGTGTGTGTGTGTGTGTGTGTGTGTGTGTGTGTGTGCGTGCATGTGTGTGTATTTCTATATTTGTAATTATTCTATCGTCCTAACGTTGTGCAACATCCGTCGGCAACACCAAGATTCCGTAGTGTGAACCTTGACATATGAGTTATGAACATCAAACGCGTCTACAACAGGTAACCACATTCTCCATTAGGAAATTTTTAATTCTCTCTAATGCCCATATGTATACCATCGTATCACTGATGTCCTAGACTATAACAACAGAGGGCTAGGATCACGAAGACCCCCATCCCTTCCTCACTATCCCCAGTCCCACGCGAGTGAGGTCCCACTTCAGTCACTAACATCACGGAGAATTGAATATCGTGCGACAACCAGCAACTAAGGAAAGGCTGTAGTCTGATAGAGCGGACGTCAGTGTTTATAAGCGCGGGTTGAAGAATACATTTTCTTCTTTCCAGACGAACAGAACACTGCTACCACCACTACGAACGCAACTCAGCACCGAGTTTCCTAAGATCAGTGTGTTGGCCTCTCGCTCATTCTTCCAGACCTCCTGTCGGTGGTTCCAACCCGTAAAAGGTACAATTCACTTTCGTTTTGTCACATTTTATTTGTAAATAAGACGAAAACACAGTATAAGGATATTTATTGAGGAGACAGTTCTCTCCGGGGAGTTTCATCGATCAATAGAGATACAACAAGGCTTACATAGTGATCACTCTTCCTTGATAATGTGAGAAATCACGAATGCGCTTGGAATTTCACTATTTTTGTTCACTGTGGTTATTTTAAAAATGCACAATGGTCAAGAGAGGCCGGAGGTGAGGTGTCTTAGCAAAGTAGAATTGATGAAACTACAACACGAGTCCAGACAGAAATTTTTATGTAGACTTTCTTTATTGTCGAAATGTCTGGCCTCATCAAACTTCGTGAAATATTGACTCTTATCTCAAATTCACTCTTTGGGAGAAACGAGATCGTCAATACTGGGACTCTCGCCCTTGTCACACCATTCGACTAGCTTTCCCATGAGACAACCGGAAGTAGGAGACCTTTGCAATTTCTAGGAAGGAGTGAGTAAGTTTATTCAGGTATACACAGGTATATACATAGTAGCATATGTGCAGAGAACTTAGGATAACCCCAAAAAATCAGACAGAGTGACTTATTTCCAGACTCGAGATTCAGTGTGCATCATAGTGGATAACACATACATTGTCCTGCTCATCCCTGCCACGTGTATACATGTGCTCTCTCTTACACGTTGCTTCAAACTTCGAGGTTTCTAACACAAACACCCACTCGCTTCTTCCACAAGAATTACTTACGCTTTTGCTTTAGGTTCAGTGAGTTTAGAAGGGCACCAGAGATCACTGACACGGCCAGGCAAGAAAACTCACCTGCGGGATTTATTGTGCTGTCAGTTACTGACTGCTACTAAGAAAGTGTAAGTCACCACCTTCACTCCATATAGAGTGCGTCGCCTCCTTCATTACACACAGTGTAAGTACCCTCCATCACTCCAAACAGTGTAGGTCACCTCCATCACTTCACACAGTGTAAATCACCTCCACTTCACATTGTAAGTCACCTCCATCATTTCACACAGTGTAAGTCACCTCCATCATCACGCAGTGTAAGTCACCTCTATAACTCCACACAGTGTAAGACACCATCATCAGACAGTGTAAGTCACCTCTATAACTCCACACAGTGTAAGACACCATCATCACACAGTGTAAGTCATCTCCATCACTCCACACAGTGTAAGTCACCTCCATCATCACAGTGTAAGTCATCTCTTTCACTCCACACAGTGTAAAACACCATCATCACACAGTGTAAGTCACCTCCATCACTCCACAGTGTGTAAGTCACCATCATCACACAGTGTAAGTCACCTCCATCATCACAGTGTAAGTCACCTCTATCACTCCACACAGTGTAAGACACCATCATCACACAGTGTAAGTCATCTCCATCACTCCACACAGTGTAAGTCACCTCCATCATCACAGTGTAAGTCATCTCTTTCACTCCACACAGTGTAAGACACCATCATCACACAGTGTAAGTCACCTCCATCACTCCACAGTGTGTAAGTCACCATCATCACACAGTGTAAGTCACCTCCATCACTCCACACAGTGTAAGTCACCTCCATCATCACAGTGTAAGTCACCTCTATCACTCCACACAGTGTAAGACACCATCATCACACAGTGTAAGTCACCTCTATCACTCCACACAGTGTAAGACACCATCATCACACAGTGTAAGTCACCTCCATCACTCCACACAGTGTAAGACACCATCATCACACAGTGTAAGTCACCTCCATCACTCCACACAGTGTAAGACACCATCATCACACAGTGTAAGTCACCTCCATCAGTGGGTTGATTCAGGCAAGACCTTGAGAATCTATCGACTCGCTCGCACCAATGATATGCCACAATTACCTCTTCACCCTCAGAAGTTATTTCCTACCATCCCATCACGCTGACCACTTTGACCCTACTGTATAATTACGAAGGCGTGTAAACAACACACACTATGTGGGTTATGATGTTTTATTGGGGAAGACGTTATGCTCCTCAGGGACTTTATCAGTTAACAGAGAGAACAACAAGGCAGATTGACCTGGTACTTCTCTGTAGTTCCAGCAGACTTCAACGGACTAAACTTTGTAAACCTATTCCCTGTTATCATTTTTTAATAAATGGATTAGAAAGCCGACAGGTTGATAAATGAGAGACTTGTGCAACGTTTGGGTAACTTTATGCTGGAAGCTTTTCACCAGTCAGTGACTTCTTCGGTCTACCGGTCTCTGCCTTGGACTGAAGCCATTGGCTGGCGAAATGTTTCCAGAATAAGGATACCTAAATGCTTCGCAAGCGTCTTATTTATCAATTTTTTTATATTGTTGCCACTTTCACATCTTCTTTAACACTCAGAAGAGACCTTGTCCCTCTCCACGTTCACTACACTAGGAGGGAACATGCGGCACTTGCTGGTGGCAGTGGCACTGCTGGGGACAGCTGTAACGGCATCGATCCTCGTCAGCAGTGAAACCCAGAAACTGTTGCTGCAGATGAAGGAGGAGGAGAGGGAAAACCAACAACAGCGGGAAAAGGAAGAAGGCAACATCTGGGCAGTGTTAGTGGCTGGCTCCAGCGGCTGGTACAACTACCGTCACCAGGTCAGTATCGACACTAAAATAGGCCGTTAGAGGAATTTTGGTGAAGTAACTATCAAATGATAGTCGAATACAAAGATGA
This sequence comes from Cherax quadricarinatus, assembly GCF_038502225.1. NCBI lineage: Eukaryota > Metazoa > Arthropoda > Malacostraca > Decapoda > Parastacidae > Cherax > Cherax quadricarinatus. Next base: position 40,021,999 of record NC_091294.1, on the reverse strand, counting down.
ATCATATTCCCGAAGTAGACGAAACGGAGGGGTAGTTAGAAATTATTAGTCTATCACTCTGGTTGCAAGGTGATCAGCCACTTGCACCAAGAGGTTGATAATCTTGATTAAATCTAACTACTTCTCCATGTCCTTAACTTCGTCTTCCAGAAAAGCTGATCTGTCTATAGGAATGTGATCCATCTCTGAAACTGACGAAATCTGCAGCGCAGGCGAAGTGTTTCGTTAATGTAGATTCCCAGTGTTGCATATATATGTCTTAAACACACCTCGCCTGACTCATGATTTTAGTAATATCTTCCATTATGAATCTTAAGTCAACGATTCTTCCAAGATTCGCAATTTTATCGTCTATTTTGAAGTGTGTTGTGTGTGTGTGTGTATGTGTGTGTGTGTGTGTGTGTGTGTGTGTGTGTGTGTGTGTGTGTGTGTGTGTGTGTGTGTGTGTACTCACCTATTTGTACTCACCTATTTGTGGTTGCAGGGGTCGAGTCACAGCTCCTGGCCCCGCCTCTTCGCTGATTGCTACTAGGTCCTCTCTCTCCCTGCCCCATGAGCTCTATCATACCTCGCCTTAAAACTATGTATGGTTCCCGCCTCCACTACGTCACTTTCTAGACTATTCCACGGCCTGACTACTCTATGACTGAAGAAATACTTCCTAACATCCCTTTGATTCATCTGAGTCTTCAACTTCCAATTGTGACCTCAGGTGTCTGTGTCCCTTCTCTGGAACATCCCGTCTTTGTCCACCTTGTCTATTCCGCGCAGTATTTTATATGTCGTTATCATGTCTCCCCTGACCCTCCTGTCCTCCAGTGTCGTCAGGCCGATTTCCCTCAACCTTTCTTCGTAGGACAATCCCCGTAGCTCTGGGACTAGTCTTGTTGCAAACCTTGCACTTTCTCTAATTTCTTGACGTGCTTGACTAGGTGTGGATTCCAAACTGGTGCTGCATACTCCAGTATGGGCCTGACATAAATGGTATACAGAGACTTAAACGAATCATTACTGAGGTATCGGAACGCTATCCGTAGGTTTGCCAGGCGCCCGTATGCTGCAGCAGTTATCTGATTGATGTGCGCCTCAGGAGATATGCTCGGTGTTATGCTCACCCCCAGATCTTTTTCCTTGAGTGAGGTTTGCAGTCTTTGGCCATCTAAACTATATTGTGTCTGCGGTCTTCTTTGCCCTTCCCCAATCTTCACGACTTTGCATTTGGCAGGGTTAAATTCAAGGAGCCAGTTGCTGGACCAGGCTTGTAGCCTGTCCAGGTCTCTTTGTAGTCCTGCCTGATCCTCATCCGATTTGATTCTTCTCATTAACTTCGCATCATCTGCAAACAAGGACACTTCTGAGTCTATCCCTTCCGTTATGTCGTTCACACATACCAAGAACAGCACAGGTCCTAGGACTGACCCCTGTGGAACCCCGCTTGTCACAGGCGCCCACTCTGACACCTCGTCGCGTACCATGACTCGTTGTTGCCTCCCTGTCAGGTATTCTCTGATCCATTGCAGTGCCTTTCCTGTTATGTGTGCCTGATCCTCTAGCTTTTGCAGTAACCTCTTGTGAGGAACTGTGTCGAAGGCCTTCTTGCAGTCCAAAAATATGCAGTCGATCCACCCCTCTCTCTCTTGTCTTACTTCTGTCACCTTGTCATAAAACTCTAGTAGGTTTGTGACACAGGATTTTCCTTCCCTGAAACCGTGCTGGTTGTCAATTATACACTTGTTTCTTTCCAGGTGCCCCACCACTCTCCTCCTGATGATCTTCTCCATGACCTTGCATACTATACACGTTAGTGATACAGGTCTGTAGTTTAGTGCCTCATGTCTGTCTCCCTTTTTAAAAATTGGGACTACATTTGCCATTTTCCATACCTCAGGGAGTTGCCCAGTTTCAAATGATGTGTTGAAGATCTTTGTTAATGGCTCACACAATATCTCTGCTCCCTCTTTAAGGACCCATGGAGAGATGTTGTCTGGTCCCACCGCCTTTGAGGTGCCAAGTTCGCATAGCAGTGTGTGTGTGTGTGTGTGTGTGTGTGTGTGTGTGTGTGTGTGTGTGTGTGTGTGTGTGTGTGTGTGTGTACTCACCTAATTGTAGTTGCAGGGGTCGAGACTCAGCTTCTGTCCCCGCCTCTTCACTGAACGCTACTAGGACCTCTCTCTCCCTGCTCCATGAGCTATATCATACCTCGTCTTAAAGCTATGTATAGTACCTGCCTCCACTACATCGCTCGCCAGACTGTTCCACTTCTTGACCACTCTATGACTGAAGAAATGCTTCCTAACATCCCTGTGACTCATCTGAGTCTTCAACTTCCAAGAGTGACTCCTTGTTTCTGTGTCCCCTCTCTGGAACATCTTGTCTCTGTCCACCTTGTCTATTCCACGCAGTATTTTGTATGTCGTTATCATGTCTCCCCTATCTCTCCTGTCCTCCAGTGTCGTCAGGCCGATTTCCCTCAACCTTTCTTCATAGGACATTCCCCTTAGCTGTGGAACTAACCTTGTCGCAAACCTTTGCACTTTCTCTAATGTCTTAAAGTGCTTGACCCTGTGCGGGTTCCAAACTGGTGCTGCATACTCCAGTATGGGCCTGACGTACACGGTGTACAGTGTCTTGAAAGATTCCTTACTTAGGTATCGGAATGCTAATCTCAGGTTTGCCAGGCGCCCATATGCTGCAGCAGTTATCTGGTTGATGTGTGCTTCCGGAGACGTGTTCTGTGTTATAATCACGCCAAGATCTTTCTCCTTGAGCGAGGTTTGCAGTCCTTGGCCACCTAGCCTATACTCTGTTTGCGGTCTTCTTTGCCCTTCTCCAATCTTCATTACTTTGCATTTGGCAGGGTTGAATTCGAGAAGCCAGTTGCTGGACCACGTAACCAGCCTGTCTAGGTCTCTTTGAAGGTCTGCCTGATCCTCATCTGATTTAATTTTCCTCATTAACTTCACATCATCTGCGAACAGGGACACCTCTGAGTCTATCCCTTCCATCATGTCATTCACGTATACCAAAAACAGCACTGGTCCTAGGACCGACCCCTGTGGGACCCCGCTCGTCACAGGTGTCCACTGTGATACCTCATCATGCACCATGACTCGTTGTTGCCTCCCTGTCAGGTATTCTCTGATCCACTGAAGTGCTCTTTCCGTTATACACGCCTGATCCTCTAGTTTCTGCACTAATCTCTTGTGAGGAACTGTGTCGAAGGCCTTCTTGCAGTCAAAGAAGATGCAATCAACCCACCCCTTTCTCTCGTTTCTTACTTCTGTTACTTTTTCATAAAACTCCAGAAGGTTTGTGACACAGGATTTGTCTTCCATGAAACCGTGCTGGTTGTCATTTATACTTTTGTTCCGTTCCAGGTGCTCTACCACTCTCCTCCTGATAATCTTTTCCATGACTTTGCATACTATACACGTCAGGGACACTGGTCTGTAGTTAAGTACTTCTTTTCTGTCTCCTTTTTTAAAAATGGGAACTACATTTACCGTCTTCCATACCTCAGGTTGTTCAGTTTCAAGGGATGTGTTGAAGATTGTGGTTAATTGGACACACAGCATTTCTGCTCCCTCTCTAAGGACCCACGGGGAGATGTCCGGTCCCATCGCCTTTGAGGTATCAAGGTCACTTAGCAGCTTCTTCACCTCCTCCTCAGCTGTGTGTATGTCATCCAGCATTTGTTGGTGTATTCCCTGTTGGTGTCCCTCTCTGTCCTGTCTTCCCAGAGTCCTTTCTGTCTCCACAGTGAATGCTTCCTTAAATCTCTTGTTGAGCTCCTCACTCCTCTTGATCGTGTGTGTGTGTGTGTGTGTGTGTGTGTGTGTGTGTGTGTGTGTGTGTTTGGGTATATGTGAGTGTGTACTCACCAAGATCACGTCTTCTCCTGCAGGCGGACATGTGTCATGCCTACCAGATCCTGCACCAGCACGGTGTTCCTGACGACCACATCATCGTTATGATGTACGACGACATCGCTAACAACTTTCAGTGAGTGCCATTCGATGGGTTCTTAGTGCCGGTAGATAATGTATTACCTGGAGAGAGTTTCGGCCCGGTCTGTGACCAGGTGAATCAGAGCCTGATCAACCAGGCTGTTACTGTTGTTAATATCAGTTGCTGAACAATTATTGATAAGTCAATACTAGGCCATTTGTAATTGTCTTATTTTAGCCAAAATGATTAAAATATTATTAACTTATTTATTAATTTATTCGCTGTTGACAGTGTATTGTAAAAGGTCACGCGATGAGTGACTTGCACCCGTCATGTCTCCAGATAAGTTAGAAAGTCCAGTGCTCATCCAATGTCTGATACTTGCTTCATATTTTTCTTTCCTATTTCGCAGGAACCCAACCCCGGGTGTGATCATCAACCGTCCAGATGGACCCAATGTGTACGATGGCGTCCCCAAGGACTACATTGGCAGGGACGTCACTCCAGGAAACTTCCTGAAGGTACTTAGAGGTGATGCTGAGGGCCTGAGGGGTGTGGGCTCTGGCAGGGTTCTGAAGAGTGGTCCCAACGACCGTGTCTTCATCAACATGGTGGACCACGGTGCCCCTGGTATCTTCGCCTTCCCTAGCGACTACCTTCAAGCTAGAGACCTGGTCGACACTCTCTTATCTATGCATCGGGCCCACACGTACAGCCAGGTGAGTCAGTAATCCACTTCTTTATGTGTGAGCAGAGTCCTTTCCCAGGGTGTGTGCATACATGAAGATATGAACGTTTTTTTAGTTTCGAACCTATGAGTTAGTTAGTTAGTTAAAGATTAGCCGGTATTCTCCCGGCCCGGGCCTTGTCCAAGTGGTGGCCCGGCCTTGGCTCCCTCTTTAGGGAGTGTCTGAAACCTAAGTCTCCCATGGGAGGAGGCACAAGTACCTCCTCATCTTTGGGACCAACTGTCCCCAGGCCTAGCCACAAGCTAGGCCTCTCTGGTCTGCCATCCCCGCCCCAAAGGGGTAAATGGGAATGACAGTCTTGTGAGCTGTAAGCTCGGGCTCAGGCACCTACCCTACCCTAGAAGGGTTAGGCATGGTGTCGATGCGAACCTATGAGCTCCTACATGGAAGATGTAACTGTATGCACCCGGCTGTGTTGCCGGCCACATGACGATATGAAAGCCCTAGTTTATTATTTATGATTCACAAACTCGCCATTGACAAATTAATCCATGTTCATTTTTTTGTCAATCCCTTAACTTTTCGTAGACATTTTGGATATTATGATCTACTGAATCTCTCTTAGAATTTGAATATTTTACATATATGAAGCTCGTTTTTTTTACATTTTACAACCTGAATCTGTGAGAACAGGATTATCATACAGATACACATATAACCCATATATAGAAGAGAGGTGCTTACGACGACGTTTCGGTCCGACTTGGACAATTTACAAAGTCACACTAACAGAGACGAAGCCAGGACTAAGATTCATACAAGGAAAGTTGTGTACTAGGGAGGACTCATCCAGACGGCAACTATTAAACTTCAACAGTCGCCGTCTGGTTGAATCCTCCCTAATACACAACTTTCCTTGTATGAATCTTAGTCGTGGCTTCGTCTCTGTAGATGCCTTCCTTTCCCACTACATTGTAAAATGCTCCAAACTTCAGAACACTCGTGACTTAATCTGATTCCTCCTTTTTCTTCTTCTCCCTCTTCCCCTTTCCTCTTTCCTTTTTCTCCTTTGGGTTGTCTTTCTTCTGCCCTGTGTATTTGTTCCTTTTTTATTTACTTATTTGTTCCCCCCCCTCGGTGTTCTTGCTCTTACCCTCTGTGGGCACCTAGCTCCCTTGTGGGCACCTAGCTCCCTTGTGTGCACCTAGCTCCCTTATGGGCACCTAGCTCCCTTGCAGTGCTCCTCTTTCTTAGTATTATTTGACTGGCTCCTCCTCTTACTACCTCCCCACTACTACTACCTTCCACCTCCACTACTACCACCACCATCACCCCTACTAATACTACTACTACTACTACTACTACTACTACTACTACTACTACTACTACTACTACTACTACTACTACTACTACGACTACTACCTCTTGCCTATTTATACCCTTCCTGCTCTCCTTTTCGTTAGTGTGACTTTGTAAATGATCCAAGTCGACCCGAAACGTCGTCGTAAGCTCCTCTCTTGTATGTGCAGGTTATTTGTGTATCGTTCCAGTCACAGTATTGTGCCTTGTTTTTGTTATTTATCATACAGACTTGCTTAACAAGATTCCTGAAAACCACCGTTTTCAGGAATCAGGTTTCATTATGACTGGTAGCTGTCATACATTGTGTCTAAAACAAATTATATTTGAGAATTTTGGAAATTTTGTATATTAGACAGTTTAAACAGTTTTAATAACTGTCATTTTTATTTTTATTTGGTTGTACCTGTGTTGTGAGTCGTAATCATTCTGACTTGATGCGTCGTAATCATTCTGATTCGATGCATGAGCATGCTATCTTATCAATTTTTCGTTTAACTTCATAAATATAAAATTTGGTTACTATGTTTATTTTCCAAATTATTTCTTAGAAGTACTTTCAAAATTTTGAATACATGCAATGATTTTTTTGATCCTCAATTTGAATGAATTTTGTTATGCTTTGTATATATGTCCACAGATGGTGATATACGTGGAGTCATGTGAGTCTGGCTCCCTCTTCCAGAAACTCCTTCCTGACGACATAGAAGGTAAGACTTTCTTTCTCATCACTCTCATACGATTACTTAGCTCATTTCATAGGCTTAATAAATGTGTACGGATTTGTTCTTGAACACCATACACACACACACACTGATGACACTGGAGGACAGAAGGGTTAGGAGAGACATGATAACGACATACAAAAAACTGCTTGGAATAGACAAGGTGGACAGAGACAGGATGTTCCAGAGATGGGACACAGAAACAAGGGGTCACAATTGGAAGTTGAAGACTCAATTGAGTCACGTAGATGTTAGGAAGTATTTCTTCAGTCATAGAGTTGTCAGGAAGTGGAATAGTCTAGTAAGTGAGGGAGTGGAGCCAGGAAGCATACATAGCTTTAAGACGAGGTATGATAAAGCTCATGGAGCAGGGCGAGAGAGGACCTAGTAGCTTTCAGTGAAGAGGCGTGGCCAGGAGCTGAGTCTCGACCCCTGCAACCACAATTAGGTGAGTACACACACACACACACACACACACACACACACACACAGAGGCCTAGTGTCTAATCGACATGTGCTTAGGACAAAATGGTAACTCACACACACACACACACACACACACACACACACACACACACACACACACACACACATTTAGTTGAAAACCTATAGTTTCTAAATATAGGTTCCCAACTAAATATATTATCAACGTTTTTATAATAAATCTTTTTTTCAATGTCTCCTATTTTTAAGAAACTTTCTGTGCAAGTATTTTCTATCATCTACATAAGATAAAAAAAAAAATTCCTCTTATTTCATCCTCCACAAACCAATTACTTCGATTTTCTCATTTAGTGTGAGCTGACATGCATTCTGTGGTTCCCTAACAGTGTACGCCCTGAGTGCGTCAGGACCTAATGAACCCTCTTATGCTTGCTACGAAGACAGCACACGCCATACCTTCCTGGGTGACGTTTTCAGCGTCAAATGGATGGAGGACACCGACGTTGTAAGTGGAATGGATTTTCTTATTGGAGTAGCACTAAGCCCGCAGGGGTCATATAGCACCTGGGGAATGATAGGTAATCAGGTTTGATCCAAGGGATTATTTAGAAGAAATGAGCTTAAATACAGGTGACTACGGCATTGTGTTTCAGTGTGTGACACCGTCCTTGGTCTTCATTGTTTTCTATCGTAGTTTGCTACTTAGTAAACATATTCACTAATTGACTCAAGAAATCGTAATGACACGATTGCAAATAAACCATACCCCCGGCCGGGGGTATGGTTTATATTCACTAATTTCTCTGACGCAATAAACCTGAGCTTCACTTTTAGGAAAACCTCAACAAGGAGACGCTGATGGCTCAGTTCAACCTAGTACACGACGAAGTGGAGACCTCCACAGTGATGCACTGGGGGGATCTACAGCTGGCCTCACAGACACTCTCAAACTTCCTGGGATATAAGGACCCCCACGGATCCATCGGTTACAACCTTAGCGCTATCAACGAAATCGACTTGAGCTACTCAACCTCTTTGCAATTTTCCGATCCTTGGTTGGTAAGTTGGTTAAATGTGTTTAGACGGTGGGGAGGCTTCAGACTTGTTTGTATGCTAGATCGTCACATGGCTGTTGAAGTATCTTATTGCATTCCTTGGTGGAATGGTGAAGAAATAACAAAATTTCCATTCTTTCATTTATACACAAACAGGATACAGGAGAATGAAAGTCATGACAATGTTTCGGTCCGACTTGGACCATTAACTAGTGCGACTAGTCAATGGTCCAAATCGGACCAAAACGTCGTCATAAGTTTCATTCTCCTATGTGTGGGTTATCTGTGAATTATTCCAATCACGGTGTTGTGCCATTTTTAATTTTTTTTGTCACTCATCATTCTTCCATTTTTTTCCTGTTGACATGTATGGTTAGAAATCCTCTGTGGTGAGCTACGACGTCCCTGTGGCTGTCCTCAAGTCTCGCATACGTGCGGCCGTCAACCCTCTGGAGGAGCAGGACTGGAAGGTCACTCTCGAGTCTCTTCTTCTGGTAAGAACAGTAGTGAAGGGAAATTAACTTTCGCTGGAGAAACTTAGCGAAATCAAAGTAGAAACCTTTAATTCGTTGTCAGGATTTCCCAATACCAGGGGTTTCTGATACCACTGTGATGGTTATCTCTGGTATAGTTTTATTTTTTTTTTTTTTGCGTGAGCAGAGGTATGGTTTTGTTGGTAAATTTCTTTCTGAGAGAGAGAGAGAGAGAGAGAGAGAGAGAGAGAGAGAGATCCTCCATGACCAGCTGCAAGAACTGTGTCAAAACTGTCATTGGTAACAATAAGGCAGGAAGAGGTGCACTTCCTTCTTAAATCACTTGACCAAGAAATGGCTGTGAGCCCAGACAAGTTGAGCCCAAGATTGCTGAGAAGATGTGCAGACCAGCTAGCAGCGCCTCTAACTTGCATCTTTCAGCACTGCCAAGTACAGTGTAATGGCCTTCTCTGCAGAAAGAGGCAAATGTAGTCCCTGTTCACAAGAAGAGCAGAGCAGATATCAGCAACTACAGACCAGTGTCACTCCTGTCAATCACTGACAAGCTCCTTGAGACAAATGCCAGTTTTTTTGACTACCGTCAATATGGCTTCAGGAAAGGTTACTCTGCTGCTGATCTGTTGCTAAACCTCTCTACTAAGTGGCACCAGTCACTGGATGAATCCAAAGTCAGCTGTGTGGTAGCACTGGACATTGCTGGTGCTTTCGACCGGGTGTGGCACCAGGGCCTCTTAGCAAAACTGCAAGCTCTGGGAATTGCAGTCTCTACGCTATGTCTTCTCAGTGATTACCTTCATGGTAGATCTCTAAGAGTAGTTCTCAATGGAACAGAATCAGCAAGACATCCTATTGGGGCAAGTGTTCCACAAGGAAGCGTTCTGTGACCTTTGTTATGGAATGTTTACTTCGATGACCTTCTTCATCTCATCCCAGAATCACATGCAAACGCAGACGACTGTACACTGACATTCGCTTATCCAAGAGAAGAAATGCCAGCTGCTCTAAGATACATCAATCACCAGCTCAGAGCTATATCAGCTTGGGGAAATAGATGACAAGTAACATTTGCACCTGAGAAAACAAATGATGATGATCTCTTGGCACCATATTGGTAATGCCGGTGCAGTAGTAAGGATGAATGGGAGAGTGGTGGCACCTAGATAAGAAGTTGATATCCTTGGGGTGAAATCTGACTCCAAACTGACCATGAAAAACCACGTTGTAAATCTTGCAAGCAAGGCAGCCAGGAAGCTTACAGCACTTCGCCGTATCTCGCATCTGCTTGACAGCAGGGGTTGCAAGATTTTGTACTAGGCACAAGTACGCTCACACCTTGAGTATGCTCCACTTTCTTGGTTCACCTGCCCCGCCCCCTCTCATCTGCGACTGCTTGACAGAGTAGAGAACAGAGCAAGACGTCTCATCTCTCGCCTGGACCAATCCTGGATAGATCTGTCATTTCAACAGAGCCTTCAACACAGGAGGGATGTGGGTGGCCTTACTGTTATGTACAAGGCCAATATTGTAAAAGTACCACACTTGGATCCACTTCGAGGACGGCGTGAGGCAAGTTTCTATACCACAAGACGGGCAGAAAGCAGCAACTTCACTCTGGCTGTACCATTTCCAGAACATCACTCCATCTGAGATCATTTATCCCCAGGATGACTCGAGTCTGGAACACATTCCTACAGTATTATGATGTCAACGAGATGAAATCAGTTCATCAGATGAAAATGCTGGCTCACAGATGGCTCCAACTTCATCCTGTTCCCTACTTGTATGTTTCATAACACCAAAAATGCTTTCAAATGAGCTGATGTAGGTAACAGCTCTTAGCTTTTCAATAAAGTTAGGAATCCTTAACCTGTAAATAGCTTGTCAATAAAGCTAGAAATCCTTAACCTAACCTTGTCAAACCCTGTGTGAAAGAGAGAGAGAGAGAGAGAGAGAGAGAGAGAGAGAGAGAGAGATAATTCTTCGTTTCTCCAGAACCGAGTTCATGTGAGGTCTGTGATGCAGCGCCTGGTGAGGGAAGTGACTGGCAATGACCAGGTAATGACTACAATGATCACAGCTAAGGATCACAATCACGATATCTCCCGCTGGGACTGCTACCAAGACTCCGTCAGGACCTTCCACACCCAGTGCTTTGATTTGGCCCAGGTCAGTCACCCCCTCACCCGCCCCTTAAATCCGCCCCTTACATCTGCAACTTACACCCACTACTTTTGTCTTCATTTATGTTCTTGTGACAAGAAGATTAGCGATATTCTTTGTCTATTTCCATTCATTGCTTTCATTATATAGGTAAAACCGGTTCCACATTTTTCTTCTGTCAGTTCTGAGAAAGCTTCTTGGCTTACATTCGAAAGGACGATCGACACCATGCCTAACCCTTCTAGGGTAGGGTAGGTGCCTGAGCCCGAGCCTTTAGCTCACAAGACTGTCATTCCCATTTGCCCCCTTGGGGCGGGGATGGCAGACCAGAGAGGCCTAGCTTGTGGCTAGGCCTGGGGACAGTTAGTCCCAAAGATGAGGAGGTACTTGTGCCTCCTCCCATGGGAGACTTAGGTCTCAGACACTTCCTAAAGAGGGAGCCAAGGCCGGGCCACCACTTGGATAAGGCCCGGGCCGGGAGAGTACCGGCGAATCTTTAATAATAATTAATAATAATTCGAAAGGACATCGACACCATGCCCAGCCCTTCTAGGGTAGGGTAGGTGCCTGAGCCAGAGCTTGCAGCTCACAAGACTGTCATTCCCATTAGCCCTCTAGGGGCGGGGTTGGCAGACCAGAGAGGCCTAGCTTCTCCCTACGAGCCCCGTGAGGGCAGGGAATGTGGCTAGGCCTGGGGACAGTTGGTCCCAACGATGAGGGGGTACTTGTACCTCCTCTCATGGGAGACTTAAGTCTCAGACACTCTCTCGACAGGGAGCCAAGGCCGGGCCACCCCTTGGAAAAGGCCCGGGCCGGGAGAATACCGGCGAATCTACAAGAAGAAGATTCGAAAAGAAATGATTTCTATCTCAGGGAGAGAGTTAAACGTATGGGCAAGCCACCGTATATCTGCTACACCTGTTCACCTAGCAATAAATACAGACCTGACAGGGATTAAACTGTTTTGGCTCCTTCCTGGTGAAGACAAGCTAAGAACTACATTGGAAATTAACCACACCGCTAAGTTTTCTTTGGATTATCCTGGATTATTATCCATCTTGGGTTAATAATTCGAAATAAGATTTATACTACCATTAGCGTCTGCTAATGAAAATCAGCTTATTTTAATAACGAGGCTTCAACAAAATCAGAGTGAAAAAAACATTGTATTATACACAGCTGAGCTCCTGACGAAGGTAAACTCTTTTAGGGACTAGAATAAAGAACAAGAAATTTTACTTGACACTAGTAATGACAACACCTTCACCAGTCCTTCTACCGACGGTCCCACACGGGTTTAGTGCTTCATATTTAGTAAGTAAACAATATACAAATAACCTGCACAAAGGAGACAGAAGATTATGAAGATGTTTCGGCGCGACTTGGACCAGGTCGGACCGAAACGTCATCATAAGCTTCTCTCTCTCCTAAGTGAGGGTTATTTGTGTATTGTTCCAGTCACGGTATGATGCCATTTTGTTCCTGAGCATTATCGTTCCATGCGAACATAATGCCACTAATTTTCAGGTATTACTCTCTCTGCCAATTAATCTAATTGCAGGAAATTTTGCAGATTTCGGGGAAATGCATCAAGCTATGGCTATATTATTTTTAAAATGTCCAATAATGTTCGAGGTAAATCCCGGAACTCTCCTTATTACGATTTCATGAGACATTGGTCATGGCATTATTCTCTGGCCTTGTACTTTCATTTTTTTTAAACACAATATGTGGTTTATGACGTGTTATTGAGATGTATCTTTCACCAGTGACTTTATTAATAAAATTTCTGGTGGACGAAACGTTTTAATAAAACAGTATAAACCGCAAGCTGTGTTTATTAACACGGCTGTCTCTGAACTCAGTTTAAGTCGTAATGAACGACTGTCGATGGATAAACGGAAAAGGTCTAAGGGGGTCCATAGTTCGAGTCTCCCCTTTACATTTCTGCTTATTCATATATGTCTGTTTAAATACCATTGATAATGTTTGTTTTTCCTCCCTTCTCAACACAGATTTACACTACCTTTCCACTCTTCAAGTTGCTACACCATCCTGCCACTTACGAAGTGTAAATTTTTGTCTAAATCCTTCTAAATTCTTATTTTTTTCACCTCTTTGAGTACACACATGTTTAATCTCATTCACTTCTTTCATAATGCTGCTCAGATTTTCGGAATTTATCATCAAGATTTTTAATAAATATGTATCTGTAATTTTTTTTGTGATTTCATGAGTTCTCGTTTTCTGTGATGATAAACAACTCGAGATGTTACCTATATAAACATCTCTGACATTTTATTGATTTTCTGATATTTTTTACGTCCTAAACAGTGTTACTCTTAATATTTTTTTTAGTTTTGACTGCATAACTCTGACATTGAAGCTAATCATGTTTTCTCAATATTACTTTATTAAGTATCCTTCTAGTATCTTTTATTTACTTATAGAAACTTCATGACCCACCTTGTACACACATGCTGCAGAATCGCTATCTTATTTTTTTTTAATTGTTCAACATTTGCATACACATACATATAGGAGAGAGAAGCTTACGACGTTTCGGTCAGACTTGGATCATTTACAAGTCACACGAATACAAGAGGGTGAGAGATACTGGTTCCCTCACCTTCGTGTGTTAGTGTGACTTGCAAATGGTCAAAGTCGAACAGGAACGTTGCCTTAAGATCTTCATGTGGGTTATTGCTGTATTGTTCCAGTGACGATATTGTTCCTTTTTTTTCATCACTCATCTCAATAAATTATCCCTTGAAATTAATAATAATCCAGTATCACTAGCAAGAATACTATTTTTTTTTTACCTAACTTAAAATTATTTTCGTCTGTTGATTCTTGAATTCTTACATCATGGAGAGTTGAGGACCCTAGGGACACTAGAGACCATGGAGATTCTAGGGACCCTAGGGACGCTAGAGACCCTAGTGACTCTAGGGACCGGGTCTTTACCAACATTCACAGCCAGTAAATATATATAATAATGCTTATAGAAGATTTTATGAAAAGTTAAGATACATGAAGTTTACTTGCGGACAGATATATACATCCTGCGTTATACTTGCAGAATACCTATGCTCTAAGAGTCCTGAGCATCATCGTTAACTTGTGTGAGCACGGCTACACTCACCAGCAGTTCCTGGAGGCTGCCAGATCTGTGTGTTCTCACGGCCCCTACACAGGCATCATCTGAGTTTCCCTGCTGGGGACCAACACCGTCGCCAGGGGACTCAGCACCCCAGTGGAGACCAACGCCCTTGAGGGAAGGAAACTTTCCTACAGGAGTCCCAAGACCCCTCTCTGAGGTGGACCCAACATTCCTGTGGGAGGAGGAAGAAGCTCCACACCCTGGCTGGGAGACTTTTACCTTCATGTTGTTGTGAATGTGGTAGTTAATCAGCTTTACATCGTCCTGGTCATATTTTAAATTGATATACTTGACAAAGTAACTTGTATTTAGACACTTTATTACAGTCATAGAGGGTTGAAAAAATCCACAGAATTAAAAAAAAATTAAACACAAATTCCACTAATATATATATATATATATATATATATATATATATATATATATATATATATATATATATATATATATATATATATATATATATATATATATATATATATATATATATATAATGTCGTGCCGAATAGGCAGAACTTGCGATCTTGGCTTAAATAGCAACGCTCATCTTGCCATATAAGACAAGTGAAAATTTGTGTATGCAATAATTTCACCAAAATCATTCTGAACCTAACGAAAAAAATATATTTCACTGTGTTTAGTATTAAATTACTGTAAACAAATCTAAAATATATTTAGTTGGCTTAGGCTAAAATAAATTGCTCTTGTTATAATAAGGTTAAGTAAGTTTTCTAAGATTCTATTGGTGCAAAATTAAAAATTTTTACATTAACATTAATGAAAAAAATATATCTTTAAATGTATAAGAGAAAATTTCTGAAAGGACTTAATTTTAAATGAGTTCTTGCTAATTGACCAGTTTTACATACATATATATATATATATATATATATATATATATATATATATATATATATATATATATATATATATATATATATATATATATATATATATATATGTATGTATATATATATATATATATATATATATACATATATACATATATATATCTGCAATAAGATCACACTAAACAGGTGATTTCAGAATATGCAAAACAACCACTGTGAAAGAATAGAGAAATTCCAAGTGCTTTCGTGACTACTCACATTATCATACATATATTGTTTTATATATTCTGCCATGCATTTCTTAGTAATTTATTCTGAAACCAGCCAGACATAAATGCATGTATAACACTGTAATGGTGTCAGTTGTTATATTATCCCAACCCACACAAAACTTGACTAATTATTCCTGTTACAAGTACTTAATATCTTGCCTTTCTACCGATCAGATCTCATTGCCTCTTGTTCCCTAGGCGCTGCGTTACCTTTACGGGTTTAGCACATGTCAATACATTATTAATTTATTAATAAAATACACATGTTTATTTAAAATAATTATGTTAATGTGTTTTCGGGTCGGAGTTGAATTTGCCTGTGAGTTCTCCTTACCAGCTTTCTTTAAAACAAAATTGTATATATTAACAGTGTGCTGCTACCCTTTTCTGTATGACAGTTACACGGGAACAATAGCTCGCCGTGTTTCCCTGTCATAGTCCATCACTCAGGATGATGGAACAATAGCTTTCTGTGTTTCCCTGTCATAGTCCATCACTCGGGATGATGGAACAATAGCTCATTGTGTTTCTCTGTCCTAGTCCATCACTCAGGATGATTGGACAATAGCTCATTGTGTTTTTCTGTCATAGTCCATCACTCAGGATGATGGAACAATAGCTCGTTGTGTTTCTCTTTCATAGTCCATCACTCAGGATGATGGAATAATAGCTCATTGTGTTTCTCTGTCATAGTCCATCACTCAGGATGATGGAACAATAGCTCATTGTGTTTCTCTGTCATAGTCCATCACTCAGGATGATGGAACAATAGCTCATTGTGTTTCTCTGTCATAGTCCATCACTCAGGATGATGGAACAATAGCTCGTTGTGTTTCTCTGTCATAGCCCATCACTCAGGATGATGGAACAATAGCTCATTGTGTTTCTCTGTCCTAGTCATCACTCAGGATGATGGGACAATAGCTCATTGTGTTTCTCTGTCATAGTCCATCACTCAGGATGATGGAACAATAGCTCGTTGTGTTTCTCTTTCATAGTCCATCACTCAGGATGATGGAATAATAGCTCATTGTGTTTCTCTGTCATAGTCCATCACTCAGGATGATGGAACAATAGCTCGTTGGGTTTCTCTGTCATAGTTCATCACTCAGGATGATGGAACAATAGCTCGTTGTGTTTCTCTGTCATAGTCCATCACTAAGGATGATGGAACAATAGCTCGTTGTGTTTCTCTGTCATAGTCCATCACTCAGGATGATGGAACAATAGCTCATTGTGTTTCTCTGTCATAGTCCATCACTCAGGATGATGGAACAATAGCTCGTTGTGTTTCTCTGTCATAGTCCATCACTCAGGATGATGGAACAATAGCTCGTTGTGTTTCTCTGTCATAGTCCATCACTCAGGATGATGGAACAAAAGCTCGTTGTGTTTCTCTGTCATTGTGTTTCTTGTGTTTCTGTCATAGTCCATCACTCAGGATGATGGAACAAAAGCTCGTTGTGTTTCTCTGTCATAGTCCATCACTCAGGATGATGGAACAATAGCTCGTTGTGTTTCTCTGTCATAGTCCATCACTCAGGATGATGGAACAATAGCTCGTTGTGTTTCTCTGTCATAGTCCATCACTCAGGATGATGGAACAATAGCTCGTTGTGTTTCTCTCTCATAGTCCATCACTCAGGATGATGGAACAATAGCTCGTTGTGTTTCTCTGTCATAGTCCATCACTCAGGATGATGGAACAATAGCTCGTTGTGTTTCTCTGTCATAGTCCATCACTCAGGATGATGGAACAATAGCTCGTTGTGTTTCTCTGTCATAGTCCATCACTCAGGATGATGGAACAATAGCTCGTTGTGTTTCTCTCTCATAGTCCATCACTCAGGATGATGGAACAATAGCTCGTTGTGTTTCTCTGTCATAGTCCATCACTCAGGTTGATGGAACAATAGCTCTTTGTGTTTCCCTGTCATAGTTCATCACGCAGGATGATGCTCCTACGATGAGTCAAAATCCGTCAACCTGAGGTGGGAGACTTGAGTAGCATCAGCCTCAGATGGAAGACTTCAGGAGGACAATGAGGACATAATGACGTATTACAGTAAGGGTTCATCAGCTACGGAAGCTTCAAAGTTTTCCATCCAGCAGAGCTGGAATTACTATCACACTGGACTTGCCAACTCTCTCACTGAGGCAAGCATTTTTTTTTTCAATCAACTGCTAATTTTTACCGAGTTAAACTGACCATTGACCAGGAAAGCACGATGGTTTAAGAAAATCATATGTTTTTTCTAGACTATTATTTTTTTTTAATTTTTCCAGCATCTTATCATTTGTAACTCCCTAGAATGAAATCCTGGCAGCCCTATTGCTCTTGCCACTCTTCAGAAGAGGGATGAGGAGACAAGGCGTTCCTGGTTAGTTGGTTAATGGGGTTTAAAGCCTATCGACTACACGAGTGGCCTTTAGGTTGCACGAGAACGTTTTCACCACTAGGCAAAAGTACTTCAATCCCTAAAATAAGGATTAAAGAAAACTCTCAGCGTATATACGTTGAGGCCTGGTCATGGATCGGGCAGCGGGGGCGTTGACCCCCGAAACATCTTCCAGGCATACTCTAGGTAAACATTCTGCGTCTCCCTGAAGGATGATGATTGACTTCATCTTCGGCAAACAACAGCGTCGAACCAACTGAAAAGAACGGGAAAAGACGAGGAAAATGCTCCCGAATGACTCCCTAAACCTGCCTTTCCTATAATACTGGACTGAACGCATTTTTTGAAGTAGTGTTTTACTATGTTTTTTCTTCGAGCAAGTCCCTGATGTGATCAGCCCTTGTTGTTACGTGAGCCGCTGCTTCACCGACTCGAGAAATCCTTCAGCCAAATTAGGTTTCTCGAAGCAACCCGACAGTCTGTTAGGTAAAAGAACACAGGTTCAACTAATGAGACATTTTATTGTGGCAACGTTTCGCTCTTCAGGAGCTTCGTCAAGCAGCTAATGACTTGGCACAATGAAACGTCACATTACTTATGTCAGTAATTCTGCCGACATTATTATTACCAGACAGCTTGTGTGTGGCTGTTTCTGACAGCAGTTTTAGTAACGAGATGACGGATGAGATGACGATATAGTCTGGGACTGCGTCATCCAGGGGTTATGTTGTTGGTGTCACTGACCGCTCTGGGTGGGAAGTGTCATAGTGTGTGGCTCGTGGTGGCTCCTGTGTGAACGATTTTTGTCTTCACTGGTAAATTATCGTGATCGACCCAGCAGTGTTGCTGGCATATTCACAAACATCTCGCTCTCAGTGTTATTTTTATTTGGCTTGCCTTAGTGTATTTTATTTTAACGTTGATGGAGGTTGTTCACTCTCGAGAAATTGCTACTCTAATATATATGAGGAGATTACCCAGTTGTTCCCTCTTATAGGCACTGCTGAACGTAAACCTTCGATTTACTGGATTATGTGGACTCAAAAAAAGAAAAATAACGTGAATAAAAAGAATTTAGGCAACTGAAAATACCTGATCTTTTCTAGGATCAAAGATAGTTAAATATCATTTTGTTAGGGCTCACATAATTTATAATAATATTAATAATAATAATAATAATAATAATAATAATAATAATAATAATAATACGAAATTTTGCTAACACTTTACAAAGAAAATTACTATACATATTTGCAAATATGCACATATATGCATACGTACTATAGTACATAAAAAGATAAGGGAAGTGACCAACTCGGAATTACTAGATCTCCGTAATGTGTTTGTAGTTACTGGTTGTCAAAGGCACTTGTCGATAATCACTTGGCCTGTTTTGTGTGTGTGGTGTGGGTGTAATTACTAGTTGTCAAAAGCACTTTTTAATAGACACTTGGCCTCTGTGTGTATTCACCTAGTTGTGGTTGCAGGGGTCGAGTCATATCTCCTGGCCCCACCTCTTCACTGGTCGTTACTAGGTCTTCTCTCTCTCTGCTTTATAATCTTTATCATACCTCTTCTTAAAGCTAAGTATGGATCCTGCCACCACTACATCACTTTCCAGACTACTTCACTATCGCCCCGTCATTCGCAGCAACACCACCCCTAGGAGAAGGCAGAGAGGGAGTACCAAACAATACCAACACTTAGAGAAATCTCTCATAACAAACCCACCAGCAAATGGCTAAGAATTTCGTCATTAGAGATAAGATATCTGACATCTTGAGCTTGTGATTACGCTTATCATGGACTGGAGTTTACCTGGAGAGAGTTGCGGGGGTCAACACTCCCGCGGCCCGGTCTGTGACCAGGCCTCCTGGTGGATCAGAGCCTGATCAACCAGGCTGTTACTGCTGGCTGCACGCAAACCAACGTACGAGCCACAGCCCGGCTGATCAGGTACCGACTTTAGGTGCTTGTCCAGTGCCAGCTTGAAGACTGCCAGGGGTCTGTTGGTAATCCCACTTATGTATGCTGGGAGGCAGTTGAACAGTCTCGGGCCCCTGACACTTATTGTATGGTCTCTTAACGTGCTAGTGACACCCCTGCTTTTCATTGGGGGGATGTTGCATCGTCTGCCAAGTCTTTTGCTTTCGTAGTGAGTGATTTTCGTGTGCAAGTTCGGTACTAGTCCCTCTAGGATTTTCCAGGTGTATATAATCATGTATCTCTCCCGCCTGCGTTCCAGGGAATACAGGTTCAGGAACCTCAAGCGCTCCCAGTAATTGAGGTGTTTTATCTCCGTTATGCGCGCCGTGAAGGTTCTCTGTACATTTTCTAGGTCAGCAATTTCACCTGCCTTGAAAGGTGCTGTTAGTGTACAGCAATATTCCAGCCTAGATAGAACAAGTGACCTGAAGAGTGTCATCATGGGCTTGGCATCCCTCGTTTTGAAGGTTCTCATTATCCATCCTGTCATTTTTCTAGCAGATGCGATCGATACAATGTTATGGTCCTTGAAGGTGAGATCCTCCGACATGATCACTCCCAGGTCTTTGACGTTGGTGTTTCGCTCTATTTTGTGAGACTATGATCTAGATTATTAATGTTTGAAGGTCTAATGAAAATATATTTAATTTTGTTTAAGACTGAACTAACTGTTGCTATGTAATGTGCAATATGAGTTGCAGCAATTGTTGCAACACCAGCAGTAGGAACTTTATATATATATATTTTTATTATTATTAACACACTGGCCGATTCCCACCAAGGCAGGGTGGCCCGAAAAAGAAAAACTTTCACCATCATTCACTCCATCACTGTCTTGCCAGAAGGGTGCTTTACACTACAGTTTTTAAACTGCAACATTAACACCCCTCCTTCAGAGTGCAGGCACTGTACTTCCCATCTCCAGGACTCAAGTCCGGCCTGCCGGTTTCCCTGAACCCCTTCATAAATGTTACTTTGCTCACACTCCAACAGCACGTCAAGTATTAAAAACCATTTGTCTCCATTCACTCCTATCAAACACGCTCTCGCATGCCTGCTGGAAGTCCAAGCCCCTCGCACACAAAACCTCCTTTACCCCCTCCCTCCAACCTTTCCTAGGCCGACCCCTACCCCGCCTTCCTTCCACTACAGACTGATATACTCTTGAAGTCATTCTGTTTCGTTCCATTCTCTCTACATGTCCGAACCACCTCAACAACCCTTCCTCAGCCCTCTGGACAACAGTTTTGGTAATCCCGCACCTCATATATATATATATATATATATATATATATATATATATATATATATATAGATATATATATATATATATATATATATATATTTATATATATATACATATATATATATATATATATATATATATATATATATATATTTATATTTATATATATATATATATATATATATATATATATATATATTTATATATATATATATATATATATTTATATATATATATATATTTATATATATATATATATATATATATATGTATATATATATATATGTATATGTATATATATATATGTATATATATTTATATATATATGTATATATATATATACATATATATATATATATATATATATATATATATATATATATATATATATATATATATATATATATATATATATATATATATATATATATATATTTTATATATATTGTATATATAATATATATAATATATATATATATACATATATATATACATATATATAAACATATATAATATATATATATATATATATATATATATATATATATATACATCTAATATATATATATATATATATAAATATATATATATATATATATATATATATATATATATATATATATATATTTATATACATATATATATATATACATATATATATATATATATATATATATATATATATATATATATATATATATATATATATATATATATATATATATATATATATATATATATATATGCACGTTTCTCAGGTGTATAAATTCTAAAGACAGCATAATGCAATTCACATCAGAACAAAAGGCGGATAATAAATAATCTTATTTTAAATTTATTTATTGAAAACAATGGCGGTGCACTTAGCGCATCCGCATATATAAAAAGCAACTTTCACAGGCTTAACTACTAAATTTTCTTCTTTAATGCCTTTAAAATATAGCAAGAATTTGGTGTGGGTTCCCTGCGTGGGTGTGGGTTCCCTGCGGGAGTGTGGGGTTCCCTGCTTGGGTGTTGGTTCCCTGCGTGGGTGTGGGTTCCCTGCTCGGGTGTGGGTTCCCTGCGTGGGTGTGGGTTCTCCAGCAGGGATCTCAGATGATACCCGTGAAGGAGCTGTGAGTACACACAACTCTGGCGGCTTCCAGGAACTGCTGGTGGGTGTAGCCGTGCTCACACAAGTTGACGATGATCTTCAGGACTCTCAGAGCGTACGTGTTCTGTATGACAAAAAATGTATATTTAAGTATGTATGTATATTTTATTTTATTATCACACTGGCCGATTCCCACCAAGGCAGGGTGGCCCGAAAAAGAAAAACTTTCACCATCATTCACTCCATCACTGTCTTGCCAGAAGGGTGCTTTACACTACAGTTTTTAAACTGCAACATTAACACCCCTCCTTCAGAGTGCAGGCACTGTACTTCCCATCTCCAGGACTCAAGTCCGGCCTGCCGGTTTCCCTGAACCCCTTCATAAATGTTACTTTGCTCACACTCCAACAGCACGTCAAGTATTAAAAACCATTTGTCTCCATTCACTCCTATCAAACACGCTCATGCATGCCTGCTGGAAGTCCAAGCCCCTCACACACAAAACCTCCTTTACCCCCTCCCTCCAACCTTTCCTAGGCCGACCCCTACCCCGCCTTCCTTCCACTACAGACTGATACACTCTTGAAGTCATTCTGTTTCGCTCCATTCTCTCTACATGTCCGAACCATCTCAACAACCCTTCCTCAGCCCTCTGGACAACAGTTTTGGTAATCCCGCACCTCCTCCTGACTTCCAAACTACGAATTCTCTGCATTATATTCACACCACACATTGCCCTCAGACATGACATCTCCACTGCCTTCAGCCTTCTCCTCGCTGCAACATTCATCACCCATGCTTCACACCCATATAAGAGTGTTGGTAAAACTATACTCTCATACATTCCCCTCTTTGCCTCCAAGGACAAAGTTCTTTGTCTCCATAGACTCCTAAGTGCACCACTCACCCTTTTCCCCTCATCAATTCTATGATTCACCTCATCCTTCATAGACCCATCCGCTGACACGTCCACTCCCAAATATCTGAATACATTCACCTCCTCCATACTCTCTCCCTCCAATCTGATATCCAATCTTTCATCACCTAATATTTTTGTTATCCTCATAACCTTACTCTTTCCTGTATTCACTTTTAATTTTCTTCTTTTGCACACCCTACCAAATTCATCCACCAATCTCTGCAACTTCTCTTCAGAATCTCCCAAGAGCACAGTGTCATTAGCAAAGAGCAACTGTGACAACTCCCACTTTATGTGTGATTCCTTATCTTTTAACTCCACGCCTCTTGTCAAGACCCTCGCATTTACTTCTCTTACAACCCCATCTATAAATATATTAAAGAACCACGGTGACATCACACATCCCTGTCTAAGGCCTACTTTTACTGGGAAATAATTTCCCTCTTTCCTATGTACTCTAACTTGAGCCTCACTATCCTCGTAAAAACTCTTCACTGCTTTCAGTAACCTACCTCCTACACCATACACCTGCAACATCTGCCACATTGCCCCCCTCTCCACCCTGTCATACGCCTTTTCCAAATCCATAAATGCCACAAAGACCTCTTTAGCCTTATCTAAATACTGTTCACTTATATGTTTCACTGTAAACACCTGGTCCACACACCCCCTACCTTTCCTAAAGCCTCCTTGTTCATCTGCTATCCTATTCTCCGTCTTACTCTTAATTCTTTCAATAATAACTCTACCATACACTTTACCAGGTATACTCAGCAGACTTATCCCCCTATAATTTTTGCACTCTCTTTTGTCCCCTTTGTCTTTATACAAAGGAACTATGCATGCTCTTTGTCAATCCCTATTGTGTGTGTGTGTGTGTGTGTGTGTGTGTGTGTGTGTGTGTGTGTGTGTGTGTGTGTGTGTGTGTGTGTGTGTGTGTGTGTGTGTGTGTGTGTGTAAAAAAGCTGACAAAGTAAGTGAAATAAAAACACATAACAATATTAACCAAAGAATTACAAAAAATTTAGTACAAATTATCAGGAGGATATTTATTTTAAAACGCAGCTGAGGAGAGAGAGTTACGTTATAAGATGGTGAATAATTCAACCATTAACAGTTTGACACACTAGATAAAACATACTAAGAAAAGTGAAAATAAGGGAGAGTAAAAGGGTTTAGTTAGGATTTATTTAGGCTATTTTTATTTATTTTGGGTCGGCGCAGCGACTTAATAAGAAGAAATGAGCAGTGTAGCAGCGCGTCAAGAAGTGGATACGTCAGCTTTCCATCAATACGTCTTGCAACGTAACACAACAGGGCTTTAGAATTTAATATTAAACGCTGATGAATATTCTATGCCCCCCCCCCCCGCCCCCTACAAAAAAATACGTGACTATAGTTCGTAGCCTTCGGCAAAAATTTGCAGCATTTTGACAATTAGAGATAATAATAAATGCTTATTACAGTAATTTATTGATTTATTGCATATGAAGCGCTAAACCCGTGCGGCACATTCAGTGTAAGGGCTGGGGGGCGCACGAGCCTCATCACTGAAAATGTAAATATCAATCGGGGTGCTTCTTGCTCGTTCCTGAAGCCTTTTACTGTCATCGAACATTTAACTATTTACAACAACGTATTTTTGTTCTGCTTTTATTGACACTATGTTCTTAAAATAAGTTAATTCACGGGTACAACAGAAGATAATAACTTCAATACCACAGGGATGACAGAATCATTAGTCTATCTGCGTGTAGAGACATAAATGCCTACCTAAATGGATTACTAAGTCTATTAATTTCGTGTATGTGGTGGAAGAATATAGAACTGGCGATAGTGAAGGGGCGGGTGTAAGGGGCGGGTGTAGGGGATGACTGACCTGGGACAGATCAAAGCAGTGTGTATGGAAGGTCCTGACGGAGTCTTGGTAGCAATCCCAGCGGGAGATGTCGTGGCTGTGATCCTTAGCTGTGATCATCGTTGTCACCACCTGATTTCCAGTCATCTCCGACACCAGGCTCTGCATCACGGACCTTACGTGAACCCGGTTCTGAAGAAACGAAGAGATGGTGAATCAGTAATTCTCTCTGTCTGTCTGTCTGTCTGTCTGTCTGTCTCTCTCTCTCTCTCTCTCTCTCTCTCTCTCTCTCTCTCTCTCTCTCTCAGTCTCTCACTCTCAAAGCTACCCACAAATGCATATCTACAAATGTTCAGGAAAACTAAAGTTCACTTCCCGATGACTCTACAACTAATTTCCTCAATGGAAGTTCATTTGCTCTCCTTAGAGCTCTTACCAGCAGTAGGGATTTGAGAGCTTCCTTCCAGTGTTGCTTTTCAAGAGCGCTGGCAGCTGAGCGCACGCGAGACTTGAGGATGGCCACGGGAACGTCGTCACTAGCGACGGAGGTATTCTGGCAATGAGGGCAAGAGAAGAAAACAATAGTATATATGTGGCTGTGAACTTTGCAGATACTGGAATATCAGTTCAGTGAAAGGCATATTTTAAGTTTTAAAGGTATGATTAAATGCTCACTTGCCTTCCCATCAATTTAGTTATTCCAGACAATTTACTTATTAGAACTTCAAACTTGACTTATAGGTCACTCATAACTTGTATATATCTCGAGAGAAATAATATACCGTCGTATATAACTTGATCACTGGGTAAACTCTCATATCTGAGAGCATTTGTATTTTCATTATAAAAGTCATATGTTCATAAGTGCAGCTGAAGGATTTGTAATGAACTCAAAGTCACCTCTGAGAACGAAAAGACAATGGGTCACTGAGATAGAGAGACACGGTCATCAAGATTATATTGACGCGACGGGCTGGAGTTTTGAGACTCTATGACCGCGGGTTCAATCCCGGCCGGGGGTATGATTATATTGACGTATTACCATGAATCTAATACTCACACAGGAGACTTAACTTCAAATTAAACTCCTTCTTTCTACTATTCCTCCTGTTTAGTCTTCGATTATCCGAGTAACTTACCAAACAAGGATCGTTCCATTTCGATATTGTTGGGTAGTTTACGAGATTTTCGATGTCGGTAGCGACACTGAGTTGGCTGGTGTTGGGATGGGAGTCCTTATTACCGAGGAACCTGGAGAGTTTCTGGGATGCCAGTCGTAGTTCTCCCCAGTGCATGACGGTAGAAGTCACCACCTCGTGGCGCACAAGTTTGTACTGCTGTTTCAAAGTCTCCTTTTTGAGGTTCTCCTGAAATTGAAGGTCCGTGTTAGTAAAGACGATAATTAAATTATTTTATCTTAACTATGCAAGACAAGCCACGGGGAGGGGGGGGGGAAATCTTTAGCCCAAGTATTTTCACACTTCTCAGTGCGTCATTAGGAGCTATGTAATGTTGCAAGGTAGCAGCTGAAGCAGAAGTTTTCTCAGAGTAGCGCAGTGCGGGTCTGTCACCGGCCGCAGGCTCTCTCATTCTGAAAACATTTTAATTTTAAGCTCTTTTTCTAGTGGTATTTAAGCTTCTGTTGCAATCACTTCCCACCTCACTCTCACATCATCGACCCAAAAGGTTAAGTATAATGGAGGGACTTTCGGGGGTCAATTGTTTATCAACAAAATTAGTATCTCATTAGATACCAATAAGCAGTAGATAGTGCTCTGCTAAACATGGCAAGGTGAGCGAAAATCACACATGACGCTCTAACCCACGGTACCATGCAATCCTACAAGAATCAAGCACCCAGCAGAGCTAGGTGTTTTACCTTGATCTGAGAACATACGGTGGTGTGGGTGCTTCTGAGTTATTTTCATTCTACTCCCCGTTTGGTGCACTAGCCTCACGAGCAGTATATATATATATATATATATATATATATATATATATATATATATATATATATATATATATATATATATATATATATATATATATATATATATATATATATATATACATATATATATATACATATATATATATATATATATATATATATATATATATATATATATATATATATATATATATATATATATATATATATATATATATATATATATATATATATATATATATATATATGCAATAAGATCACAGTAAACAGGTGATTTCAGAATATGCAAAACAACCACTCTGAAAGAATAGAGAAATTCCAAGTGCTTTCGTAACTACTCACATTATCAAGATAGTTCCTTGATAATGTGAGTAGTCACGAAAGCACTTGGAATTTCTCTATTCTTTCAGAGTGGTTGTTTTGCATATATACATTTATATATATTTTCAACAAGTCGGCCGTCTCCCACCGAGGCAGGGTGACCCAAAAAAGAAAGAAAATCCCCGAAAAGAAAATACTTTCATCATTCAACACTTGCACCTCACTCACACATAATCACTGTTTTTGCAGAGGTGCTCAGAACACAACAGTTTAGAAGCATATACGTATAAAGATACACAACATATCCCTCCAAACTGCTAATATCTTGCTAATATATTGCCATTTTTAGCAAGGCACTAACTACAATTTACTAGTATCAGCAGAGAGCTGTACCACCTAATTTTGTTAATAATAAACAATTGACCCCCGAAACTCCCTCCACATTTCTTAACCTTGTGGGTCAATGATGTGAGAGTGAGGTGGGAAGTGACCGTAAACAGATGCGTAAGTATCACTAGAAAACGAGCTTAAAATTAAAATATTTTCAAAATAGAGGTAAATATTTATTATAATACTCCAAACACATGTTGAACCACTGTATATTTATTTCAACAAACAATTCACACGAAATCGTAATGACACGATTGCAAACAAACCATACCACGGGCGGGGATAGAACCCGTGGGTTCTATCCCCGCCCGTGGTATGGTTTGCATCATGATGCTTCGCCACCCTTCATGGAACGTCTTCTCCCCTGACCTAGGCTTGATAGGCAGCGTCTCAGAGAACTCACTAGCAGGTAAGAAAATGCATTTCTTACCACGTCGGTATCCTCCATCCACTTGACGCTGAAGACGTCGCCCAGGAAGGTATGAAGAGTGTCGTCCTCATAGCAGGCGTATGAGTGTTGGTCAGGGGCAGACGCACTCAGCGCGTACACTGTTAGTAAGCCACAGGATGCAGGTCAGAATTTAGAGAGAGAAAAAACTGCAGGATGTCCGAAATGTCGTCTAAAGTTTTATCTCCAAAGTATAGATTATCATAGGTGGCAAAGCAATGCGGAATGATATTCATTCCTCAGCTGACTCAATTTCAAAACGTGTTCTTGCTACGGTCTGTTGGCAACAGCTTCACCTTGGCATTTAATGAAAAATTCATACTTTCAGGCCTGTTGATTAAGTCTGTAATAAAGTTTAATAGATCTAGGTTTTGAACTGAGCTGAGACAGGATAGCAGCTCTTAAGTATTGACACTTTAGTTCCTAGGTGAGAGAGAGAGAGAGAGAGCAGAACTCACCTTTTATATCATCAGGAAGGAGACTCTTGAAGAGGGAGCCAGACTCACACGACTCCACATACATCACCATCTGTGGACGTAAACAACCAAAATATCAAGGCTCAACAGAACTTTTACACCATCGTGAATACAATATCTTATATAAATAAGGTCTCATGTGGCTTGTGCCAGCGCCCGCCTGTTGGCAACCTAACGCCTCAACATCTACTCTACTGTATCAAGTAACCAATGAAAGAACGACATTTGTTCACGCTGCACTTGCTCGGAGAGGTGGATAGCAGACTTACCTGGCTGTATCTGCTGGCTCGATGCATAGCCAGAATAGCGTCAACGAGATCGGTGGCGTTGAGGTAGTCGTTAGGAAAGGCGAAGATGCCAGGGGCACCGTGGTCCACCATGTTGATGAAGACACGATCGTTGGGACCACTCTTCAGCACCTTGCCAGAGCCCACACCCCTCAGGCTCTCAGCGTCGCCGCTAAGTACCTTCAGGAAGTTCTCTGGAGTGACGTCCCTGCCAGTGTAGTCCTTGAGAACGCCCTCGTAGACGTTAGGTCCTCCTGGACGGTTGATGATCACACCAGGGGTCGGGTTCCTGAACATCAAGAAAGCTTAACAGCTTCGACAGTTTGTTTTAAGTAGATTATACAAGCAAATTTATTTTTCCTTTCACTAGCTGACATCTGTTTGCTTGATTGCGCTTCGAAGTCCTTTAAAAAATAAGAAAACCCACATCTTTGTTATGGTACGAGTATCTAAAATTTGGTTAGTAATAAAGTTTCCAATCTATTTGGAAAAATAAATCGTCTTCGAGTAGCTTAGAAAAACTTCGTCAACGGTGAAAAAAATTATATTTTTAAGTAATCTTTGATAAAACTACCACAAATGGTCTCAGATTATCTGGTCACTGACCTGGCACTAATAGTTCAACACCTGGTAGTAATAAGTACTGATACTAACACGATAAATGATGACTCTAGGATGAATAAGCTGGTACAATACACAAATATGTTGGGTAAAGTGAGACAAGTGCAACTAATGTGATATTTTATTGACAAAGTTCCTGGAGAGCGAAACGTTGCCACAATAAAATGTCACATTAGATGCACTTGTGTCCTTTCACCTAACGTATTGCCGGTAATTCTACGAACATTATTACCATATACGAATAATGCACAGAGAGAGAGAGACCTTAAGACGAGGTACAGGTGCGTCCTCAGCTATTTTCTTGTCGCAAATGAGAGAGGAAGAACAGAGATAACCGGAAAGAAGGCTGACAATAACACTCTAATTACTGATGCTAATAAAGCAACTACTGGCACTCATGCCCTATTGAATGGCACTCACTGAACGTCCTGGGCGATGTCGTCATACATCATAACGATGATATGGTCGTCAGGAACACCGTGCTGGTGCAGGATCTGGTAGGCATGACACACATCCGCCTGCAGTGGAAGACTTGGTCTTAGTGTTTACATACACACAAAGACGGAGGATCGAGCCTCCTCCAGTCCTTGCGCTGAATGATCCTTACGGGTTTTACGCTTCTGTGAAATACAGCTTCCCCCAACGAGCCACACAGGTGGCATAAGAAAATCAGTGGAAGGGCAGTAGGAAGACGGGAAGGAAGGGACGGGAGGGAGGGGACGTGAGAGAAGGAACTGGAGGTGAGGGACGGGAAGGGAGGGTGAGAAGATGAGGGAGGGCAGGGGAGAGATAGGAGGGAAGAGACAGGGGTGTAGCAGAGAGCCTGGGAGTGAGTAACCTCAGAACTGTTTCAATATATATAGTCTGGTTATAGTTATATAGTCTGGTGTGGACCCAGGTATACTTAGCCTTTTTCGGAATAAAAACAAGACTTGAAGAACTAATATGAAATTTCCCTACAGTTTAATAATAATAATAATAATAATAATAATAATAATAATAATAATAATAATAATAATAATAATAATAATAATAATAATAATAATAGAGTGATACAGACCTGGTGACGGTAGTTAAACCAGCCGCTAGAGCCAGCCAATAATACTGCCCAGATATCTCCTTGATTGTCGTCCTGCTGCTGTTGTTGCTGCTGCTGCAGCAATAATCTCTGAAAATCTACGTTGTCACTGAAGGCCGCCGTTACGACTGCTTCCAGCAGAGCCACTATCACCAGCAGGTACTTCATGGCCCCTCCTGACGAGGTGTTCGTGTGAAAGAGGATTCAAGGTCGATTCTGGACAAACTGTCATCATAGAGATTGAAACTCCAGCTATGACCAATTTTTTTTTTTTAATTATTTTTAGTGGTAACAAGATTTATATTTTTGAGATTCTGTTCCTTACTGCACTATGTACAACAACTATATAAAGGAACTGTAAAACAAAAAATGATTAATATTCCTTTCTAGTGATTTTACAATGTTCAGTGGTGTCTGATGACCGCTGTAATCCTGTTTTCTTGAGTTACCGCTCACAGGATGAGTTGCAGGTGCACAGTAAACTAGCAGCTCAGGCGGTATAACTAAACCAAAAGTCGGTTCTGAGAGATGTGGAAGAGAGGAGTCAAGGTCGGTGCTGAGACGATGTGGAAGAGAGGGAAGAAGGTCACTTCTGCGAAGTGTGGAAGATGGGGAACAAGGTCATTTCTAAGAAATGGGGAAAAGAGGAAGAAACTATTGCAATGATTAAAGTTCTCGCAAATTGTGGAATACTTTGTACATTCTGCACACACATAAAGCTCGGGGAAAAAAGACCGTGTTTAATTTATGGATATTAGTAATGCAGAGTAAACATAGGACACAGTAACTCTCCACCCCAAGGGTCGTTACTCTCAGTCCTGTAGTAGTAGTAGTAGTAGTAGTAGTAGTAGTAGTAGTAGTAGTAGTAGTAGTAGCAGTAGTAGTAGAAGTAGTAGTAGTCGTAGTAGTAGTAGTAGTAGTAACAGTAGTAGTCGTAGTAGTAGTAGTAGTAGTAGTAGTAGTAGTAGTAGTAGCAGTAGTAGTAGAAGTAGTAGTAGTCGTAATAGTAGTAGTAGTAGTAACAGTAGTAGTCGTAGTAGTAGTAGTAGTAGTAGTAGCAGTAGTAATCGTAGTAGTCGTAGTAGTAGTAGTAGTAGTAGTAGCAGTAGTAGTCGTAGTAGTAGTAGTAGTAGTAGCAGTAGTAGTCGTAGTAGTAGTAGTAGTAGTAGTAGTAGTAGTAGTAGTTACTAGTTGTGGAAAATTGCATTTATCTGAATGTATCATTATATACATAACAGTAAATGAACATTGATAATTATTATTTATCAGTTAGACAAGTAGGAATTTGGGACATTTAGGTCGCAAAAAATGTCCCCCTTCGATACCTACCACTGTCATATCCACAAGTTGCTCTGGACCTATTACTTACAAATAAAAAATACATCACCAGGAATGCTGGTAAATATATAAATTTGTGGACTGTATATTAAAAATAATAAATGATTATATATATACATATACATAACAGAAAGAGAATATCTTAATCTTAACACTCACCAATTTGACTGGAGATTAATGTGTCATGTACAGGGCCCCCCCTTTTGCCTACATTTATGAAAATTTTACTGGCCAGAAATTAAACATAAATTAGACAGCTTATCTGAGGTTCCTGGAGTTGTCCTGTCCTGTCGCCTGATATCTCAAGTTATGTAGGAATGCACATCCAACAATTTCGCCTCCTATTTGAGAGGTGTCAGCCCAATTTTAACCTCTAGAGCACGAAAATTCCTTCCTATTACACTAACGTTGTATCCAATTCAAAAACCAAAATGGCGACTGTCCATCTTTTAAAAATACACTTTTATTAAATACAATATAGGGCATCTATTTACCTATAAATTACCCTATTTCCGGAAAATATATACAGTATTTTCCACACTGCGGCCGGCCGGAGTTCGTTGCTAAATGACTCAAATTACTCCTTCCTTTATGAGACGATTCCAGCCAGTTCTGGCTTGAGTGGCTGTTCTCCTAGTAAGTCTTACTGCGATTTCATCTTCCGGCATCATTTGGTCAGCGTTATCTTCCATATCACTCGTGTCACTTTCCCTCAGATTTTCATTTACGTTTGATTGAACGCCATTTAATTCCAAGGGAATCAATTTATTAATTATGCATAAACTTTCCTGGCCATGACACAACACTTCGACATTCCTGACAACACCTTGTACATCTGGGTTCAATGTCAATACTTTGCCCAGAGGCCACAATGTTCGATGTTGTTCAGTGTCAATTAACACAATGTCACCTGGTTGAATGGTCTGTCGATTTACTGCCTCGGTCGCACCATAAAAGTGTTCACGTAGTGTAAGAAGATATTCCTTATGCCACACATTAGACCAATGATCAATTACTTTATTTAACATTTTAAATTTATTGCACAACACTGCCGCATCATTATAATCTTCATCACTTTCTTCCAGATTATCTCTATAGACAGGGGCAGCTTCCAATTTCCTTCCACATATTAGGTGAGAAGGTGTTAATACATCTGCATCAGGTGTATCACTCATGTACGACAGAGGCCTATTATTTATACGATTTTCCGCCTCCACTAACACTGCATGGAATTCTTCCAAATTAATTCTCTTCCGGTGTAGTACTTTATGGAGACACCTCTTCACTGTGCCTATCAGTCTTTCATACAGCCTACCCTGCCAAGGGGCTCTAGGAGTAATAAATTTCCGGGGACACCCTTGCTGGGTTAACAGAGATTGAACATCGTTACTATTATTTAATTCTATCAAGTATTGAGCACCTGCAACAAAATTTGTGGCATTATCCGAAATTATCAACCTCGGACAGGATCTCCTAGCTGCAAATTTTCGAAACAGCTGTACAAACTGTTCTGCAGACAAGTCCTGTGCCACTTCTAAATGAACTGCCCTAGTTGCAGTACAGGTGAACAAACATACGCTTTCAGTGGAACACCATTTGACGTACCTGTTAAAATTATTGGACCACTATAGTCTACACCTGTTACATCAAATGGTTTCACTAATTGTGCATGCTCCTTTGGCATTGGTGGAGGACCTGGGTACATATAGGATCTGGCATCCACACGGCGACATATTACACAAGATTTAATCACCCTTTTTACACTTTGCCATCCTTGTGGAATCCAGAAAGTTTCCCTAATACAATTTAAGGTATCTTATACCCCACCATGCATTACATTTTTATGGGCATTTAGCACAACTAAATTTGTTAGATGATGAGTTTTGGGCAGTAAGATAGGGTGTTTAGCATAATCACCCAATTCAGCATTTTGTAACCTACCTCTGCACCTAATTACATTGTTCTCTAAATGCAGCCCCAATTTCTCTATTATGGAACCTTTCACAATTTTTCTTTCCATCATCAGTTTAATCTCATTTCCATAGATTTCCTCCTGTACCCTCTTTATCCAATATTCAAGAGGATGTGAAAACTTAAATGAAATATTCATCTTGTTTAGAAATTTAAACACCAACTTAGTTACATTGAATAGTTTGGGTAAAGAAGAATACCTATTTATATCAATGGCTAAGGGAGGACAAACTATTGGAGCGATGGTCACAGTAATTTCAACAGAAGCAATATACGCCTTTTGTACAGGCCAATTAGCTTTATTTACCAACCAACTCGGTCCTTTAAACCATGACACAGCATTTACAAATTTAGCATAAGGTAAACCTCGAGACAACAAATCAGCTGGATTCTCCTCACCAGGTATATGATTAAATGTTAACATATGCTGACCCAAACTATTATACTTCTCTTGCATCTGATTAATTTCAGCGACTCTGTTTTGTACGTACACAATTTTACTGTTTCCATTACGAATCCATTGTAAGGATACCTCATTATCAGACCAAATTACAGTGTCGCTAATATTTATCTCCTGCAACTTATTTCTTATATAATTAGCTAATTTGACACCTACATAAATGGCTGTTAATTCCAACTGAGGTAAGGTACATGATTTAATTGGAGATACTTTAGCCTTAGACATAACAAGAGAAATAACACTATTACATTGAAGATAAGCAACTGCTCCATATGCCAATTTTGAAGCATCACAAAAAATGTGGAGTACATTTTTTCCATTTGGATTGGCCACCTGGCGTGGGAACTCCAACATTGGAATTTTCTCATAATCACCAATTAATTCATCCCACCTGTTAATGAATTCCTCAGGTACAATTTCATCCCAAGCACATTTAAGTTTCCATGCTTCCTGAATTAATAATTTCCCTCTTATAGTAAGGGGTGACACTAAACCTAGTGGATCAAAACATTTGGAAACTTCAGCAAGCAAAACTATCTCAGTTAATTTATTGGGCATACTCTAATTATTAGGTTTTAACATTAACAAATCTCTCTCAGTATCCCAAGTTAAACCCAATACATTACTACATTTTGGCACTTCATCTCCAGGGAAATCTTTACTTATTTTGTCCTTTAATTTGGACGAATTACTATTCCATTCCCTCAGAGGCATATTTGCACTTTGCATTATTTTATTAGCCTCTCCATAAGTCATTAACAATTCATCTTCAGTTGACGTCACACCCAGGAAATTGTCCACATAAAATTACTTTCTCATTACTTTACTCAATGGACTTCCCTTACGTTTAAGGTGTGCATTTATCGTCGCTTGAAGTACGAACGGACTGGATGTAGCACCAAATAATACGCTCCTAAAGCGAAAGGTTTTCAGAGGGCTAAGTGGGTCAATAGGATTCTCAGGCCATAAGAAGCGGGTACCATCCCGGTCAGCCTTTTGTAAACCCACTCTTAGAAAAGCTTTACTTATGTCAGCCATAAAGGCATAATGCTTCACTCTGAAATTTAATAAGATATCTCCTAATTTTTCCGTCAACGACGGACCTGTCATCAAACAGTCATTTAAACTAGGTACATTTTTGTTACTCCTGGCACTACAATTAAACACAATTCTCAGAGGAGTGGTCTTAGAATCCTTCTTCACTCCGTGATGTGGCAAATAGTGACCATAAATTTTGGCTTGCTCAGGAGGCACCTCTTCTATAAATTTATTAATTAACTGCTCAGCAATTATATCATTATAGGCAGTTAACAATTCTGGTGTCTTACTCAGTTCGCGGAGCTGAGCCTTTAATTGTCCATATCCCATTCTGTAATTAGTGGGCAATTCTGGATGGTTCAGTCTCCTCGGAAGTCGCACCCAGTATTGTCCAGATTCAAATTTTACGTCTTTCAGGTACTGCTCCTGTGTAAAAGAATCGTCTGGACTTTCTTCATTTACATTTATTCCAATGCTGTCTAATTCCCACAATTTATGCACTGGCTCAACACCATCCTCTATGGAAGAACTATACTGGGGTACAACTTCATGAGTAAGACACACAGTTATGGTATTTGTAGTTTCCTCTAGTCATGAATTATTATTACGAGGAATCCTACCATACATTACATGGCCTCCTGCAGTCTTCAAAAGGGTGACACCACATTTCTTTACCATACCCTTTATAAAGGAGGCATAATAGTCACTACCTATCAAAATATTTATTGGGCCTACAGAATCATCACTTACACCAGAAGGTGCTAAATTTACATTATGTGAAAGTCTTTATGTAGCTTTACTAAGCCCTACTGTAGATATTTTCTCTGGAAGTCTATCTACAATTACTGCATTAACACGTTTTTTCTCATTGCCCAACCTGACAGTTACATAAACAGTGTCATACAATTGAGCTCTTTTATCTGAGAGAAAACCAGATGATTTTAAAGTTGTGGGATCTCCCATCTGTACTTTCATACCATCAAGACATTTACGTTTTATAAAAGTACGCTGGGATCCCTGGTCTAATAATGCAGTTACATTTTTTTGATTTATGCCTTTTATCATCAATTTTTACCTGTAACACAGGTAAGGCTACTTCAGCAAAACCATCATTATTAACATTAGCAGCAATTTTTACATTAGTCACTGTTGTGCCAGGATTGTCAACATTATCATTATTATCAACATTATCATATAGACCCTTACACATGACTATATGGTGTCTTCCTTTGTGACATTGATAACAGAAGTTTAATTTGGCATAACAATCCTTTACATTGTGATTACCTAAACACCTGATACATCTGTCAAGTTCCTCCAATCTTTCAACTTTATCATTCCATGAATTGTATGCATTGCAATTCTTAGAAAAATGAGTACCCTTGCAGAAGAGACAATCTCTCTTTTCTCTGACTGGTTTCTTATTAACTGGGCTACTCTTAGGAGGGTACTTATTCTTCTTACCTTGTGGAGAATCATTATTTCTGATTCCTGCTACTTGATATGCACCTATGCAACTATTTTTAGGAAATGAATTTTGATTATTACCATTGGGATATTTTTTTCCCTTTGTGAAACTTGACAGATACCTCAGAGTTATTATGTGTTGCATCTTTAAAATAAGTTAGTTGGCTGGTCTGCAACTGAACAATTAATTCTTGTAGACCTAGTCTTATTTCCTCCAGACCAAAATAACCCTTGTGATATTTATTCGAGAGTCATTCAAGTGTTTTACAGCTTAATTTATTCTGTACCATGGCACTCAATAACCAGTCTGATTCCTTCAGAATATATTTATTACTTAAAGTTTTGAGAGTGCTCTCAAGTTTAACTCTAAACTGTTGTAAATCTTTGTAAGTGTGATCTGGAGATTTTAAATTAACAATGATATTCACTAGATCCAACCTACTTTGTTTTATATTACCATAAGTGACTTTCAACAAGTCAACTGCTTACTTGTAAGAGTCATTTACATTGGGAAAGGCTTGTATGAGTATGTGAGCATCTCCTCTTACCTGTCCTTTGAGGTAATATAATTTAGTTACACAGGCTAGGTCACTCCTATCATGCACAGCTGCTTTAAAAATTGACCAAAATTCCTCCCAATTTTCTCCAGGATTAAACACAGGCAAACACAATTCTGGGAGTTTTGGCAAAGACATATTATTTGTTGGAGCAGACTGACCAACTGCCTGGTTTACACATTTTAATTTATTCAAGGCCTGACTTTTACAAGAAAGAATCTTTTCCTCTAATTCATAATACTGATTAATCATGAGATCTATTTCAGTCTCATCTACACAGTTTACTAATAAATCTCCTTCATATTTGTTGTAATATAATTTGTATGAATCATATCTATTCCCTAAAGCATCTAAATACAATTTTAGAACATCAGTATTCACAGTTTCTTGATTCATTAATTCCAAACATTTATTATATGCCTTTGTTACATGACCCTTTCTAGCTTGCAATGACGCTTTCTTTGCTCTATATTCCATATGTTTGTCTTCTACATTAATTTCCTCATTTTCAGCCATGATGCAATGTATTAAATTCAAATTAACACTGATTACAACTTACAACACTGATACAACTTACCTCTGAAAAACTCCTAGCTACTTGAGCTTAGCAATTACATATAAAAAATTATAATATAATTTTAAATGTGCATTAATACAAACCTTTAGGCAAACTTGGCTTATCAAAATTAATATTATACAAATTAATAAATCCTTGCCAGAATTTGGCATAGCAAAATTAATATTATATACATTAACACTCTTTAGCCACACTTTTCTCATCAATTACACATACACTGATATAAATCTTGGCCAGAATTGTCTTATCAAATTAATATTATAGAAATACATTAATATAAACTTAGCCAGACTTGACTTATCCAAATTAATATTGTAATAATTATAATCCACTACACATTAAGTAAATTTGTGAACTTAACATCCACCTCCTTCTGTCATTTCACATATAATTATTAAGTAATTAACTAATTAATGACTTCACTAATTACCTCCGGTTCAAGAAGGACCAACGGGCAAATTAAATATGGAAAATTGCATTTATCTGAATATATCATTATATACATAACAGTATGTGAACATTGATAATTATTATTTATCAGTTAGACAAGTAGGAATTTGGGACACTTAGGTCGCAAAAAATGTCCCCCTTCGATACCTACCACTGTCATGTCCACAAGTTGCTCTGGACCTATTACGTACAAATGAAAAATACATCACCAGGAATGCTGGTAAATATATAAATTTGTGGACTGTATATTAAAAATAATAAATGATTATATATATACATATACATAACAGAAAGAGAATATCTTAATCTTAACACTCACCAATTTGACTGGAGATTAATGTGTCATGTACAGGACCCCCCCTTTTGCCTACATTTATGAAAATTTTACTGGCCAGAAATTGAACATAAATTAGACAGCTTATCTGAGGTTCCTGGAGTTGTCCTGTCCTGTCGCCTGATATCTCAAGTTATGCAGGAATGCACATCCAACAATTTCGCCTCCTATTTAAGAGGTGTCAGCCCAATTTTAACCTCTGGAGCATGAAAATTCCTTCCCATTACACTAACATTGTATCCAATTCAAAAACCAAAATGGCGACTGTCCATCTTTTAAAAATACACTTTTATTAAATACAACATAGGGCATCTATTTACCTATAAATTACCGTATTTCCGGAAAATATATACAGTATTTTCCACACTAGTTGCCAAAGGCACTTGTTGATAGACACTTGGCCTGTTGTGTGGTGTTTGTGTGTGAATGTGTGTGTGTGTGTGTGTGTGTGTGTGTGTGTGTGTAGTCACCTAGTTGTACTCACCTAGTTGAGGTTGCAGGGGTCGAGTCCGAGCTCCTGGCCCCACCTCTTCACTGATCGCTACTAGGTCACTCTCCCTGAACCGTGAGCTTTATCATGCCTCTGCTTAAAGTTATGTATGGATCCTGCCTCCACTACATTGCTTCCCAAACTATTCCACTTACTAACTACTCTGTGGCTGAAGAAATACTTCCTAACATCCCTGTGATTCATCTGTGTCTTCAACTTCCAACTGTGTCCCCTTGTTACTGTGTCCAATCTCTGGAACATCCTGTCTTTGTCCACCTTGTCAATTCCTCTCAGTATTTTGTATGTCGTTATCATGTCCCCCTATCTCTCCTGTCCTCCAGTGTCGTCAGGTTGATTTCCCTTAACCTCTCCTCGTAGGACATACCTCTTAGCTCTGGGACTAGTCTTGTTGCAAACCTTTGCACTTTCTCTAGTTTCTTTACGTGCTTGGCTAGGTGTGGGTTCCAAACTGGTGCCGCATACTCCAATATGGGCCTAACGTACACGGTGTACAGGGTCCTGAACGATTCCTTATTAAGATGTCGGAATGCTGTTCTGAGGTTTGCTAGGCGCCCATATGCTGCAGCAGTTATTTGATTGATGTGCGCTTCAGGAGATGTGCCTGGTGTTATACTCGCCCCAAGATCTTTTTCCTTGAGTGAGGTTTGTAGTCTCTGGCCCCCTAGACTGTACTCCGTCTGCAGTCTTCATTGCCCTTCCCCAATCTTCATGACTTTGCACTTGGTGGGATTGAACTCCAGGAGCCAATTGCTGGACCAGGTCTGCAGCCTGTCCAGATCCCTTTGTAGTTCTGCCTGGTACACAAATAACCCGCACATAAAAGACAGAAGCTTACGACGACGTTTCGGTCCGACTTGGACCATTGACAAAGTCACAGTGTGACTTTGTCAATGGTCCAAGTCGGACCGAAACGTCGTCGTAAGCTTCTGTCTTTTATGTGCGGGTTATTTGTGTATCGTTCCAGTCACGGTATTGTGCCTTTTTGTTATTTAGTTCTGCCTGGTCTTCGATCGAGTGAATTCTTATCATCAACTTCACGTCATCTGCAAACAGGGACACCTCAGAGTCTATTCCTTTCGTCATGTCGTTCACAAATACCAGAAACAGCACTGGTCCTAGGACTGACCCCTGTGGGACCCCGCTGGTCACAGGTGCCCACTCTGACACCTCGCCACGTACCATGACTCGCTGCTGTCTTCCCGACAAGTATTCCCTGATCCATTGTAGTGCCTTCCCTGTTATCCCTGCTTGGTCCTCCAGGTTTGCACCAATCTCTTGTGTGGAACTGTGTCAAACGCCTTCTTGCAGTCCAAGAATATGCAATCCACCCACCCCTCTCTCTCTTGTCTTACTGCTGTCACCATGTCAGCAGTAAGGTTTGTGACACAGGATTTCCCGTCCCTGAAACCATGTTGGCTGCTGTTGATGAGATCATTCCTTTCTAGGTGTTCCACCACTCTTCTCCTGATAATCTTCTCCATGATTTTGCATACTATACATGTCAGTGACACTGGTCTGTAGTTTAATGCTTCATGTCTGTCTCCTTTTTTAAAGATTGGGACTACATTTGCTGTCTTCCATGCCTCAGGCAATCTCCCTGTTTCGATAGATGTATTGAATATTGTTGTTAGGGGTACACATAGCGCCTCTGCTCCCTCCCTCAATACCCATGGGGAGATGTTATCTGGCCCCATTGCCTTTGAGGTATCTAGCTCACTCAGAAGCCTCTTCACTTCTTCCTCGGTTGTGTGCACTGTGTCCAGCACATGGTGGTGTGCCCCACCTCTCCGTCTTTCTGGAGCCCCTTCTGTGTGTGTGTGTGTGTGTGTGTGTGTGTGTGTGTGTGTGTGTGTGTGTGTGTGTGTGTGTGTGTGTGTGTGTGTGTGTGTGTGTGTGTGTGTGTGTATGTGTGTGTGTGCAAGCTCTCTGCTATGCTGATGATACCTGTGTAGTTAAACGCCTGCACTGCTGCCTTTCATCCTGCTTTTTTTACACTCCAGTGATCCAGTGAAAAGTAAACGTACATATGCAACACTTATAACAGTTTCACTGAAGAAAGTTTTTGCTCACAAAGGTTTTGTCAAAGCCCCTAATAGGCAAAACCTCTCTTCAATAGAGCTGTTGTATTATACATGGTGTTTATTACGCAGTCTGTTGGCACTGACATTCCTCGTACACATGCTAAGGAAAGGTTGCTGAATCAGTAAATATTTATTTATATATCAGCTTAACTATTTATTTAATAAATAATTTTCATTGTTGCATCTTGCATCTAATCAGCATTTTAACTCGTGCCACCAACAGCAAAATTAGAAATAAAGTTACGCGGACAAATCACTAATAACTATCGTAAATTCATCCGTCATCATATTGCAGTAACTTGGCAAATTCAAAGCACTTGGGAAACCAGCAATAAATCAGGATCCAGAGAGTTTATATCTTGCAAAAAAAGGATACACGGTCTATAACTGCACCTCTGACAGGTTGAGATCAGCCAGTAAACACCACCAGGAAAGTTAAGAGCACTGAGCGAGGGACCAGCGAGTCCACCTAGTAGGGACACGCCGGCAAAGATGTACTCACCACTTTGCGCTTATAAACACTAACGTGAGTTGGTTGGCTGGCCTTGCACCATCCTACCAGGCTGCCTGCCACCCGCGCTCAGTTGCTGTTCTTCGCCCGATATTCAATCCTCTGTAGTGTCACTACCGCTAAATAAGGTCAAGGCTCACGTAGGAGTATAGTTTCCGTGATCCTCTAAATCTGTGTTTGTTGTCTAGGGCTCTAGGATATGACGGCAGAAAAGGGTAAGCATATGGACTATAAATCTTTGATTATTACTGTCTGGGACCCATTCCTGATGCGTCGGGTTGCTGACCACCGGATCCCGGTGTTGTCTGCAAATGTTGCGCCACGTTAGTAAATGCAACCACACTGAGAAGAAGGACAAGAACAACTCGCAGCTAAAGACCCACTAGGGGTGTGGGGGTAGTGGGGATAGTCCTGCAACCACAAATGGGTGAGCACACACAAACACACACGTCAAGTGTTGGTCAGGCCTATATTGGAGTATGCAGCACCAGTTTGGAACCCACACCTAGCCAAGCATGTAAGGAAATTAGAGAAAGTGCAAAAAATTGCAACAAGACTAATTCCGGAGCTAAGGGGCATGTCCTACGAGGAGAGGTTAAGGGAAATCGACCTGACGACACTGGAGGACATGAGAGATAGGGGGGATATGATAACGACATATAAAATACAGTGAGAAATTGACAAGGTGGGCAGAGACAGGATGTTCCAGAGATGAGACACAGCAACAAGGGGGTCGCAATTGGAAGTTGAAGACTCAGATGAATCACAGGGATGTTGGGAAGTATTTCTTCAGTTCACAGAGTTGTCAGGAAGTGGAGTAGTCTGGGAAGTGATGTAGTGGAGGCAGGATCCATATATAGCTTTAAGAAGAGAGGTATGATAAAGCTCATGGAGCAGGAAGAGTGACCTAGTAGCGACCAGTGAAGAGGCGGGACCAGGAGCTGTGACTCGTCCCCGGTATCCTCAACTAGGTGAGTACACACACAATTAAGTAAGTACAATTAGGTGAGTACACACACACACACACACACACACACACACACACACACACACATATAACCAAGGAGGAGGTGAAGAAGCTGCTATGCGAACTTGACACCTCAAAGGCGGTGGGACCAGACAACATCTCTCCATGGGTCCTTAAAGAGGGAGCAGAGATATTGAGTGAGCCATTAACAAAGATCTTCAACACATCATTTGAAACTGGGCAACTCCCTGAGGTATGGAAAATGGCAAATGTAGTCCCAATTTTTAAAAAGGGAGACAGACATGAGGCACTAAACTACAGACCTGTATCACTAACGTGTATAGTATGCAAGGTCATGGAGAAGATCATCAGGAGGAGAGTGGTGGGGCACCTGGATAGAAACAAGTGTATAATTGACAACCAGCACGGTTTCAGGGAAGGAAAATCCTGTGTCACAAATCTACTAGAGTTTTATGACAAGGTGACAGAAGTAAGACAAGAGAGAGAGGGGTGGATCGACTGCGTATTTTTGGACTGCAAGAAGGCTTTCGACACAGTTCCTCACAAGAGGTTACTGCAAAAGCTAGAGGACCAGGCACACATAACAGGAAAGGCACTGCAATGGATCAGAGAATATCTGACAGGGAGGCAACAACGAGTCATGGTACGCGACGAGGTGTCAGAGTGGGCGCCTGTGACAAGCGGGGTTCCACAGGGGTCAGTCCTAGGACCTGTGCTGTTCTTGGTATACGTGAACGACATAACGGAAGGGATAGACTCAGAAGTGTCCTTGTTTGCAGACGATGTGAAGTTAATGAGAAGAATCGAATCGGACGAGGATCAGGCAGGACTACAAAGAGATCTGGACAGGCTACAAGCCTGGTCCAGCAACTGGCTCCTTGAATTTAACCCTGCCAAATGCAAAGTCATGAAGATTGGGGAAGGGCAAAGAAGACCG
This sequence comes from Cherax quadricarinatus, assembly GCF_038502225.1. NCBI lineage: Eukaryota > Metazoa > Arthropoda > Malacostraca > Decapoda > Parastacidae > Cherax > Cherax quadricarinatus. The sequence goes on along the minus strand of NC_091294.1, from coordinate 39,978,546 downwards.
CAGACACAATATAGTTTAGATGGCCAAAGACTGCAAACCTCACTCAAGGAAAAAGATCTGGGGGTGAGTATAACACCGAGCATATCTCCTGAGGCGCACATCAATCAGATAACTGCTGCAGCATACGGGCGCCTGGCAAACCTACGGATAGCGTTCCGATACCTCAGTAAGGATTCGTTTAAGACTCTGTACACCATCTACGTCAGGCCCATACTGGAGTATGCAGCACCAGTTTGGAATCCACACCTAGTCAAGCACGTCAAGAAATTAGAGAAAGTGCAAAGGTTTGCAACAAGACTAGTCCCAGAGCTACGGGGATTGTCCTATGAAGAAAGGTTGAGGGAAATCGGCCTGACGACACTGGAGGCCAGGAGGGTCAGGGGAGACATGATAACGACATATAAAATACTGCGCGGAATAGACGAGGTGGACAAAGACGGGATGTTCCAGAGATGGGACACAGACACAAGAGGTCACAATTGGAAGTTGAAGACTCAGATGAATCAAAGGGATGTTAGGAAGTATTTCTTCAGTCATAGAGTAGTCAGGCCATGGAATAGCCTAGAAAGTGATGTGGTGGAGGCAGGAACCATACATAGTTTTAAGGCGAGGTATGATAGAGCTCATGGGGCAGGGAGAGAGAGGACCTAGTAGCAATCAGCGAAGAGGCGGGGCCAGGAGCTGTGAATCGACCCCTGCAACCACAAATAGGTGAGTACAAATAGGTGAGTACTCACACACACACACACTCACACACACACACACACACACACACACAGTTATACTCGTATAGCGCTACCATATATTAATGGAAGAGCACTAGCGCTCACTACTGATAGAAAACAATGCCAGCATATATTTACCGGGAGATTGTACTGTCGTATGCTTGAGGGAATGCATGGAAGTCAATATGCAAGGACTTATACGTATTGAGGTGTTACGCACCAGTATGGGTGTGTGTAACAGAGATGTCCCCCCAAGGCTGTTTTAGGTACCATCGGTGACTTGTACATGTAAATGACCTGCATGAGGAATCACAAACTTTTATGGAAATTTTGAAGAATTACGCAAAAAAGTAATGGGTAGAATACGAATGTAAAATGAATTCCGAGGGTTAACTCAAGATGAGAAACCCATGGGCGGGAGAGAATAACAAACATGGTTCCCCAGGACTGGTAATAGAGCCCATGGTATTTTTAATTGTATATTATACCTGCCAAACGGGATATAATTCTCTGGATTGTTGTTTACTGTAGACGAAAAACTAGTTAGCAGAAAAAAACATTAGATTAGGATAGGGAGAAGTTTTAATCAAGTCGTATAAGAAGTTTAAACAAGTGGTTAATGAAGTTCAGTCCAGGCAACATAAGAATATGCAAATCAGAGAGGAAGAGTAGACACAGAACAATAATTAGGAGGAAAGAAACTACTAGAAGCATGCAAAGAAATGATGTGGGAGCGAACATTACACCAAACATATGCAAAAACATACTCACAGATATACATATAAATCGCGTGATGCTAACATTAAATGTGAGGCTCACTAATCATACATCAGCCTTCACAAACCACAGGAAATAATCCATTAGGCAACTGCATTTTGTAGCCTATTTTACAATATACTGTAGCAGCATGGGGTACACATATGAGAACACATTTCAAAACCTACCTAGGAAAAAAGGTTTACAAATTAGTTCTCGAATTTAGAGGTTTTGAACAATGAGAGGTTTAAATAAATTGAACCTACCTTGGGGGTTAGTTTTTTTTAAATTTCAGAATGATAAGCAAACAGAATAAACAAAATGAGGAGATGGAATCGAATTCCATACACTGTTTCAAGAATAGGTATGAGGTGGTCTGAGAGGTCAGGAATCATGTATAAGTTGCATCATGAACTTGTAGAAATAAATATTATTATTATTATTATTATTGTTATTATTATTATTATTATTAGTGCCAGTTAATTGAAAAGAGGTGGATCCAGGAGCTGAGTCTCGACCCCCAAACACAACTAGAACAATAATAATAATAATACTAATATAAATTTATATGTAAGTTAGGTTTTGAGTCATTGAATGGTTATATATGTCAGTTTATGACCCAGTTACTGTGTTTATTTGTAGCTATATTCTTGCCGTAAGTTATTCTTGTATGTTATACAGCTATATCATGCAAGTATATAGGTGCAATCCATTTGTGTTAGTTTATTTTGTGTTGGGTTTCTTATGTCAATGTCCGAACCTTCAGGATTGACATCCATACTGTTTTCTTTTATTTTTATTTTTATGTATACTGTATTGGTTTTAAATAAAATATAAAAAAAAAGTTAAAAAAAAAAAATAATAGTAATACTACTACCACTACCACTACAAATAATAATAATAATAATAATAATAATAATAATAATAATAATAATAATAATAATGTTTTTTCTGAAAGTACTGTACACAATTGATATAAGATTAAGTGGCAATATAGAAAGCCCCTGGTTATGCAGAGCAGTTCTAGATACTTGAAGATTACCTATTAACTACTGTACAAATATTTCATTAAGCTGGTTTCCAAGAATGTTATATTTCACAGTGTTTAACATTAACTTTCACAATACGGTTTCTATAACGTTTGTAGTGGTTATTACATACTTTGAAATATACTGATGACAGAGAGATGACAGTAAGAATGAACCCTGAAACGGGTGGGATTTGAACCCATGGCAAGTGAGTCGTAAAACTCACTTGCCATGGGTTCGACCCCCACCTGTTCGGTGGTTTGTTTGCGATCGTGTCATGATGATTTCGAGAGTAATAATAAGAATGATAATTTGATATGGATAAACAGAGATACTGTTGATAAATTGGGCGCTAATTAACATAATTAGTTTATGCAGAGTTTAAGTTAGATGAAGGAGGAACTTTTTAACTATATCCTCGCCAGGGAACTTTACACATCGTCTGGAAGGAAGTATCAAATTTCAAGTCTCTTTATTGTCATGGAGTTGCTAGATAGGTTGAGCCGTATATGTGGTATGTAAAAGAGGCACTTGCTACTTGTATTATGTATATATATATACATATATATATATATATATATATATATATATATATATATATATATATATATATATATATATATATATATATATATATATATATATATATATATATATATGCAAAACAACCACTCTGAAAGAATAGAGAAATTCCAAGCGCTTTCGTGACTACTCACATTATCAAGAGCTTGGAATTTCTCTATTCTTTCAGAGTGGTTGTTTTGCATATTCTGAAATCACCTGTTTACTGTGATCTTATTGCATATATATATATATATATATATATATATATATATATATATATATATATATATATATATATATATATATATATATATATATATATATAAACAAGTCGACCGTCTCCCACCTAGGCAGGGTGACCCAGTAGTGGGCAAGTTAAGACCTTTGAATAGTAGGTGTGGGTGTTGTCTTAAACCTGATTGAGTGATTATTCTCCTGGATAATTTCTGTTGGGTAAGAATATATTTTCGGTGATGCGCTGGTATAGATCCCCGAGCACAGATACCTTACCATAGATTAGAGTATAGAACAAAGTGAGTAATATTGTGTGAGGTACATAGCGTATTTCTGACAGAAAGTTCACAGTTTTGGTAATTTTCTTAGATATGTATTGGATGTGATTATTGAATTTCAGGTTTCAGTCAAGGTTTACACAACATATATTTCACATCAGTACGAAAGGTAGATAATAATGCACTTTAATTTGGGTAAATTTATTGAAAACACTGGCGGGGCGCTCAGCGTATCGGTACAAAGCCTACTTTAAATTTTCTTTTTTATTAACCATTTTTGAAGAAAAACAGACTGGTGTTGGTCTCTCTTGTTAGGGAGGGAGGGAGGTGCTGCTTCCTTGCTGAGCTAAAAAGTTAAAACCTAACTTAATAGTTATAACTGACTATAATTTTTAAAGGAGTGGACCGGTAAGCCAGCGGAAGCCCCTCGGTCAGATGACTAAAAGCTCCAACAGCGGGTCATCATCTAAGACCCAAGTTAGGAAACACTTTTCCTGTTTCCTGACGAACCTTACCTAACCTATCGGAGCTAAATGACACTAGTAAAGTCATTGGTTCTACTGGGAGTACACACGGATTTGACGGCGTCCACGAACTGCTGGTAAGTGAAGCCATGCTCGCACAGGTTGATGATGGGAGTCAGCAGCCTCAGCACAAACGTGTTCTGCAAGTATGACGCATTCTATGTTAAACTGGTCCACAAGTCTGTCTCATACATCTCATTTTTGGGGGAAATTATTTATAAACATTAGTTCATTTTATCTGTTACAAACGATGTTAAAAACCCCGTCCCTACCTAGGATCTTCATTCCTTGACGATGTTACACTTCAGGGTATCCGAAAGGGATATATGTAGTATATATATATATATATATATATAAACAGTAGACCACTCGAAAAGCTGCTGGTAAGTGAAGCCATGCTCGCACAGGTTGATGATGGGAGTCAGCAGCCTCAGCACAAACGTGGTCCTGGTATGTAGCAGGTCCATCACTACAGCAGTGAGTTACGATGTTTACAATAGGAAGACTTGTAAAGTAAAAGGACACAAGTGCAACTAATGTGACATTTATTGTGGCAACGTTTCGCTCTCCAGGAGCTTTATCAAGCCATTACAAACAATACATGGACACAGAGGGTATATAAAGGCTCAGAGTGAGGTGAATACTAGTGAGGTACCATTTCGATGTTCACTCTTGGTAGTAGTAGTAGTAGTAGTAGTAGTGGTAGTGACAAAAGTAATACAATATGGTAGAGCAATTAATTCGTACATGAGTAAAAGGATATAAAAGCTATTACTTGGGTAACATAAAAGTAGGTTGGACAAATATAAACTGGAATGAGGCAGCTTGTTTCAGTGTTCACTCTCTGTGCTTTGTGTAGTATAACAGGAGAGACTACTACACAAAGCACAGAGAGTGAACACTGAAACAAGCTGCCTCATTCCAGTTTATATTTGTCCAACCTATTTTTATGTTACCCAAGTAATAGCTTTTATATCCTTTTACTCATGTACGAATTAATTGCTCTACCATATTGTATTACTTTTGTCACTACCACTACCACTACTACTACTACTACTACTACCACTAGTGAACATCGAAATGGTACCTCACTAGTATTCACCTCACTCTGAGCCTTTATATACCCTCTGTGTCCATGTATTGTTTGTAATGGCTTGATAAAGCTCCTGGAGAGCGAAACGTTGCCACAATAAATGTCACATTAGTTGCACTTGTGTCCTTTTACTTTACATATTGTCGGTAATTCTACCAACTTTATTACAATAGGAAGACTTACCTGTGCTGCTAGCACCAACTGTGACTACTGTCTCCCTCACAGCTCCAGAAGCTATTCTCATACTTGTCAGAGCCATAGTACAGAGGTGGGAGACTAACCTGGGCTAGATCATAGCAATGGGTGTGGAAAGCTTTGACACAGTCGTCGTAACATCCCCAGCGGGTGATACCGTGGATGTGTTCTGTTGTTGCTATCTTCGCCGCCATCATGCTATCTTTAGTCAGCTCCCACACTAGGCGGACCATCAACAAACTCGCCTGAATCCTCTTCTGGAGACATGACGAGATGCTGAATCAGTAACGTCTCTCTCTCTCTCTCTCTCTCTCTCTCTCTCTCTCTCTCTCTCTCTCTCTCTCTTTGTCTCTCAAAACTGCCCACAAATACATACCTATATAATGCAAAACAAACAACGGGGAAGGGGAAGGGGGAGGGTGGAAATCCTTAGATCAAGTACTTTCACACTTCTCAGTGTGTCATCAGGAGCTGTGCAATGTTGCAAGACAGTAACTGAACGATTTAGCGGAAGTTTTTTTTTAGAGTAGCACAACGCGGGTTGACACCAGCTGCAGTCTCAGAGTGAGACTGCAGCTGGTGCCAACCCGCGCAGCACTATGAGAAAAAACTTCCCCTCAATCCTACAGTTGCTGCCTTGCAACATTGCACAGCTCCTGATGACGCACTGACAAGTGTGAAAGTACTTGAGCAAAAGATTTCCATTCAACCCCCCTCCCCTTGTGGCTTGTCTTGCACTGTTAAGATCGCCTGTCTGCGATTGTTTGCATACCTACATACATGCATTCACACCCATGAAAACGAAATTTAATTAGCCAATGACTCTACCACAAGTTTCTTCAACACAAGTTCACTCGCCATTATCAGAGCTCTTACCTGCAGAAGAGACTGGAGAGCTTCCTGCCAGTGTTTCCCTTCAACAGTATTGTTGGCTGACTTCAAGCGAGACTTGATGATAGCTACAGGCACGTCGTCACTCACCATGGAGGAGCTCTAGCAATATATATATAACTTTAATGTTAAAAACAACATAGACTAGTTGATAAATTAAGCTCCTTGACTGACATAAATGATTTTAACATGGTTAGTTTTGATGTTACTTCCTTGTTTACGAAAGTTCCTGTTGATGATTTATTAAGTTTCTTATTTGAAGAACTCGTTAACTATGATTTACCATTGCCAGTTCCTACTATCATTAAACTTATTAAACTTTGCATTGTTGATGCAAAATTTGTATTTAATGATAAGTTTTACACTCAGAAGTTTGGTATGGCAATGGGAAATCCTCTTTCACCTGTTCTTAGTAACCTATACATGGAATTTTTTGAAACAAGGTTGCTTAACACAATCCGCCCTAATAGAGCTAAATGGTTCAGATATGTTGATGATATTTTGTGTCTTATGCCCAAAAATGTAGTTATACACCATTTCCTTGGAAAATTAAATAGCTTAGCCCATTCTATAAACTTTACTGTTGAGTTTGAAGAAAATAATTCATTGCCTTTTCTAGATGAGGAAATATTCAAAATTTATGAAATAGGTAAGGATTTAAAATACCCAAGAAATGTAATTGATAAATCTTTTAAAGTTGCTAGAAATACTTTTTACAATCCATAAACGGACAACCTGCCTCATTCAACTAAAAATATGTTGGTTCTCCCTTACCATGAAAACTTGGTTGATATGCCTTCTCTTCTTAAGACTTTTAATATTACAGTTGTATTCAAAAATCTTGATACAGTAAAAAAAACTTTTGATAAAGAATTCCCCCCAAAATGCTGATGGATGTGTCTATAAGATTCCTTGTAAAATTTGCGATGAAGTTTATTACGGTCAAACTGGTAAAAATCTCGAGCTAAGATTAAAACAACATAAATATAGCATTAGAACTGGACAAGATTCCAATGCTCTATTTATTCATGTAAGAGATTTTAACCATCCAATTGATTTTCAAAAACTTGAGAAAGTAGTATCAAGCAAGTCCATGGTCGACAGGAATATAATTGAATCTTGTTTCATAAAAAGCAGTTTTGACAATAATATGAATATTTCCTTTGGTTTATATAAATTAGATCCATTTATAATTAATAGAATTTGGGAAGAATTTAATAATACACTGGACAAATAATAATTTAAAACATTTTTCTTGGGTAGAATAGTTTGTTGGTGATTGTGCAAAGGACCTGTCCAGTTGGGCCGGCGTGCATCAGGTGTTTAACCGTTGTGGGATTTGATAGTGAGGTGTTGGCCAGACCCCTTATATACCTTCCTTGGATGCTTTACTTTCATAGTTCCTTGACAATGTGAGTAGTTACGAAAGCGCTTGGAATTTCTCTATTCTTTCAGAGTGGTTGTTTTGCATATTCTGAAATCACCTGTTTACTGTGATCTTATTGCATATATATATATATATATATATATATATATATATATATATATATATATATATATATATATATATATATATATATATATATATATATATATATATAGGTGGTAGGTTGGTAGACAAAAACCACCCAGGGAAGTACTACCGTCCTGCCAGGTGACTGTGAAACAGAAACCTGTAACTGTTTTACGTGATGGATGGATTGCTGGTGTCTTTTTTTTTCTGTCTCATAAACACGCTGGATAACAAGTATATCTTGCTACTTCTGCTTACACTTAGGTAACAATACATAGGCATGCACGTGCATATATATATATATATATATATATATATATATATACATACACATATCTAGGGTTTTTCTTCTTTTTCTTAATAGCTCTTGTTTTTGTTTTTTCTTCTCTATTGTCCATGGTGAAGTGGAAAAGAATCTTTCCTCCGTAAGCCATGCGTGTCGTATGAGGCAACTAAAATGCCGGGAGCAATGGGCTAGTAACCCCTTCTCCTGTACACATTTACTAAAAATCAGAAGAAGAAAAACTTTACAAAACTGAAATGCTTGAATGTGCGTGGATGTAGTGCGGATGATAAGAAAGAGATGATTGCTGACGTTATGAATGAAAAGAAGTTGGATGCCCTGGCCCTAAGCGAAACAAAGCTGAACGGGGTAGGCGAATTTCAGTGGGGAGAAGTAAATGGGATTAAGTGAGGAGTATCTGAGAGAGTTAGAGCTAAGGAAGGGGTAGCAATAATGTTGAAGGACCAGTTATGGAAGGAGAAGAGGGAATATAAATGTGTAAATTCAAGGATTATGTGGATTAAAATAAGGGTCGGATGTGAAAAAGGGTCATAATAAGCGTGTTTGCACCTGGAGAGGAGAGGAGTGTAGAGAAAGAGAGATTTTGGGAGATGTTAAGCGAATGTACAGGAACCTTTGAACCAAGTGAGAGAGTAATTGTGGTAGAGGACCTAAATGCTAAAGTGGGGGAAACATTTAGAGAGGGTGTGGTAGGTAAGTTTGAGGTGCCAAGTGTAAATGATAACGAGAGCCCTTTGATTAAACTTTGTATAGAAAGGGGTTTAGTTATAGGTAACACGTATTTTAAGAAAAAGAGGATAAATAAGTATACAAGGTATAATGTAGGGCGTAATGACAGCAGTTTGTTGGATTATGTATTGGTAGATAAAAGACTGTTGAGTAGACTTCATGATGTACATGTTTATAGAGGGGCCACAGATATATCAGATCACTTTCTAGTTGTAGCTACAGCGAGAGTAAAAGGTAGATGGGATATAAGGAAAATAGAAGCAGCAAGTAAGAGAGAGATGAAGGTGTACGAACTAAAAGAGGAGGCAGTTAGGGTAAGATATAAACAACTATTGGAGGATAGATGGGCTAGTGAGAGTATAGGCAATGGGGTCGAAGATGTATGGGGTAAGTTTAAAAATGTAGTGTTAGAGTGTTCAGCAGAAGTTTGTGGTTACAGGAAAGTGGGTGCGAGAAGGAAGAAGAGCGATTGGTGGAATGATGATGTAAAGAGAGTAGTAATGGAGAAAAAGTTAGCATATGAGAGGTTTTTACAAAGTAGAAGTGATGCAAGGAGGGAAGAGTATATGGAGAGAAAAAGAGAGATTAAGAGAGTGGTGAAGTAATGTAAAAAGGAGCAAATGAGAGAGTGGGTGAGATGTTATCAACAAATTTTGTTGAAAATAAGAAAAAGTTTTGGAGTCAGATTAGTAAGTTGAGGAAGCCTAGGGAACAAATGGATTTGACAGTTAAAAATAGGAGAGGAGAGCTATTAAATGGAGAGTTAGAGGTATCGGGAAGATGGAGGGAATATTTTGAGGAATTGTTAAATGTTGATGAAGATAGGGAAGCTGTGATTTCTTGTATAGGGCAAGGAAAAATAACATCTTGTAGGAGTGAGGAAGAGCCAGTTGTGAGTGTGGGGGAAGTTCGTGAGGCAGTAGGTAAAATGAAAGGGGGTAAGGCAGCTGGGATTGATGGGATAATGATAGAAATGTTAAAGGCAGGAGAGGATATAGTTTTGGAGTGGTTGGTGCTATTATTTAATAAGTGTATGGAAGAGGATAAGGTACCTAGGGATTGGCAGAGAGCATGCATAGTTCCTTTGTATAAAGGCAAAGGGGATAAAATAGAGTGCAAAAATTATAGGGGGATAAGTCTGTTGAGTATACCTGGCAAAGTGTATGGTAGAGTTATTATTGAAAGAATTAAGAGTAAGACGGAGAGTAGGATAGCAGATGAACAAGGAGGCTTTAGGAAAGGTAGGGGGTGTGTAGACCAAGTGTTTACAGTAAAACATATAGGTGAACAGTATTTAGATAAGGGTAAAGAGGTTTTTTCTGGCATTTATGGATTTGGAAAAGGCGTATGACAGGGTGGATAGGGGGGCAATGTGGCAGAAGTTGCAGGTGTATGGTGTAGGAGGTAAGTTACTGAAAGCAATAAAGAGTTTTTATGAGGATAGTGAGGCTCAGGTTAGGGTATGTAGGAGAGAGGGAGATTATTTCCTTAGACGAGGATGTGTAATGTCAGCGTGGTTGCTCAATATATTTATAGATGGGGTTGTAAGAGAAGTGAATGCTCGGGTGTTGGTAAGAGGTGTGGAGTTAAAAGATAAAGAATCAAACACAAAGTGGGAGTTGTCACAGTTGCTCTTTGCTGATGACACTGTGCTTTTGGGAGATTCTGAATAGAAGCTACAGAGGTTGATGGATGAATTTGGTAGGGGATGTAAATGAAAATTAAAAGTGAATATAGGAAAGAGTAAGGTTATGAGGATAACAAAAAGATTAGGTGACGAAAGATTGAATATCAGATTGGAGGGAGAGAGTATGGAGGAGGTGAATGTATTCAGATATTTAGGAGTGGACGTGTCAACAGATGGGTTTATGAAGGATGAGGTGAATCATAGAACTGATGAGGGGAAAAGGGTGAGTGGTGCACTTAGGAGTCTGTGGAGACAAAGAACTTTGTCTATGAAAGCAAACAGGGGAATGTATGAGAGTATAGTTGTACCAACACTCTTGTATGGGTGTGAAGCATGTGTGATGAATGTTGCAACGAGGAGGAGGCTGTAAGCAGTGAAGATGTCATGTCTGAGGGCAATATGTGGTGTGAATATAATGCAGGGAATTCGTAGTTTGGAAATTAGGAGAAGGTGTGGGATTACCAAAACTATTATCCAGAGGGCTGAGGAGGGGTTAAGGTGGTTCGGACATGTAGAGAGAATGGAACGAAACAAAATGACTTCGAGAGTGTATAAATCTGTAGTGGAGGGTAGGCGGGGTAGAGGTCGGCCTAGGAAGGGTTCGAGGGAGGGGGTAAAGGAGGTTTTGTGTGCGAAGGGTTTGGACTTCCAGGAAGCATGCGTGAGTGTATTTGAGTGAATGGAGACAAATGGTTTTTGACACTTGACGTGATGTTGGAGTGTGAGCATTTATGAAGAGATTCGGGGAAACCGGCATATATATATATATATATATATATATATATATATATATATATATATATATATATATATATATATATATATATATATGTATATATATATATATATATATATATATATATATATATATATATATATATATATATATATATATATATGTATATATATATATATATATATATATATATATATATATATATATATATATATATATATATATATATATATATATATATATATATATATATATATATATATATATGTCGTGCCGAATAAGCAGAACTTGCCATCTTGGCTTAAATAGCAACGCTCATCTTGCCATATAGGACAAGTGAAAATTTGTGTATGCAATAATTTCGCCAAAATCATTCTGAACGTAACGAAAAAAATATATTTCACTGTGTTTGTCTAGAATTAAATTATTGTAAACAAATCTAAAATATATATAGTTGGGTTAGGCTAAAATAAATTGTTCTTGTTGTAATAAGGTTAGGTAAGTTTTCTAAGATTCTTTTGGTGCAAAATTAAATTTTTTTACATTAACATTAATGGAAAAAATATATCTTTAAACGTATACGAGAAAATTTTAGGAAGGACTTAATTTTAAATGAGTTCTTGCTAATTGACCAGTTTTACATATACATATTCGGCACGACATATATATATATATATATATATATATATATATATATATATATATATATATATATATATATATATATATATATATATATATATATACATATGTATATATATATATATATATATATATATATATATATATATATATATATATATATATATATATATATATATATATATATATATATATATATATATATATACTATATATATATATTTTTATTATTATTATTATTATTATTATTATTGTTAAGATAGGTGTGAACTACGCCGGTGCTGGAATATCAGTGCGAGAAAAACTAATTTTAAATATGTAGTTTAACAGCCACTTGCCTTTCGAACAATTTAGTCATCCCAGACAACTAAATGATTGTAACTACTCACCGGAGTTATGTTCTCTTCATAACTTATAAACAAACCGCCAGAAAGCGTGAACATTTTCTTTGTGTCTGATCACATATCTGAGAAATTTATATTGTTTTACCACTATAAAGCCCTTGAGAGAATGAGCTGCGCTGTGGTGATGATAGTGGCGTGTTAGTGGTTTTTATTGTGACTAGCAAGTGTTCCAGTGTACATGGTTGCAGGCACAGGATCTGTAATGAACTCAAAAACTCCTTTGAACAGCAAAAGACCATGCATAACTAAAACAGCTTGAATATTGAGTCCACAAAGACGGCATACCTGCAGAACAACAGTCCTTCTCTCCAACATCCTTTTCTCCTCCTTTCATGAGCTCAAATCACTTACCAGACAAGGATCTGCCAATGTTGATATCGGTGAGTAAGACAGGTAGTTGTTAATGTTGGCAGCGTAGTTCTTCATGTAGCTGCTCCTTGGATCCACATCACCCAGGAAGCTGGCTAGTTTTTCCGACGACAACTGAATCTTTCCCCAGTTCATGACGGTAGAAGTCACCACGTCGTGACGCACACGCTTGTATTGCTCATCTAGCGTCTTCTCCTTCAGGTTCTCCTGAAAATGAAGGTGCGTCTTAGTAAAAATCAATGATATTGAATTCTTTAGTCTTTACCGTAAGATAGCCTCTTGGATTCTTTTGCTATGTGTTAACATTTACAATACAAATGACAATATCATATTATCTCTCAGTAGTATTTTGATACATATACATATACATATATATATATATATATATATATATATATATATATATATATATATATATATATATATATATATATAAATATATATATACATACATATATATATATATATATATATATATATATATATATATATATATATATATATATATATATATATATATATATATATATATATATATATATATATCCCGATGGATCAGGGCCTGATCAACTAGGCTGTTACTGCTGGCCTCACGCAGTCCAACGTACGAGCCACAGCCCGGCTGATCCGGCACTGACTTTAGGTATCTGTCCAGCTCTCTCTTGAAGGCAGCCAGGGATTTATTGGCAATTTCCCTAATGCTTGATGGGAGGCTGTTTAACAGTCTTGGGCCCCGGACACTTATGGTGTTTTCCCTTAGTGTACCCTACTTTTAATTGGGGGCATTTTGCATCGCCTGCCCAGTCTTTTACTTTCGTAGGGAGTGATTTCTGTGTGCAGATTTGGGACCATTCCTTCCAGGATTTTCCAAGTGTAGATTATGATATATCTCTCCCTCCTGCGTTCCAACGAGTACAAGTCAAGTGCTTCCAAGCGTTCTCAGTAGTTAAGGTGCTTGACAGAACTCATACGTGCAGTAAAGGATCTCTGTACACTCTCTAGATCTGCGATTTCACCTGCTTTGAATGGAGATGTTAATGTACAGCAGTATTCCAGCCTAGAGAGAACAAGTGATTTGAAAAAGATCATCATTGGCTTGGCATATCTCGTTTGGAACGTTCTCATTATCCATCCTATCATTTTCTTTGCACGTGCGATCGTGCACTGTTGTGATCCTTGAAAGTGAGATCCTCATGCATTACTACTCCCAGGTACCTTACATTATTTTTCCGCTCTATTGTATGGCCAGAGTCTGTAGTATACTCTGTTCTAGTTATTATATCCTCCAGTTTTCCATAACGGAGTAGTTGGAATTTATCCTTATTGAACATCATATTGTTTACCGTTGCCCACTGGAAAACTTTGTAAATATCTTCTTGGAGGTTAACCGCGTCCTCAACAGATGACAGCCTCATGCAGATCCTAGTATCATCCGCAAAGGATGATACGGTGCTGTGATGTATATCTCTGTCTATGTCTGATATGAGGATGAGGAATAAGATAGGGGCGAGTTCTGTGCCTTGTGGAACAGAGCTCTTCACTATGGCAGCCTCCGATTTAACTCTGTTGACCACTACTCTTTGTGTTCGATTTGTTAGGAAGTTGAAGATCCATCTCCCCACTTTCCCGGTTATTTCTTTAGCACGTATTTTATGGGCTATTACGCCATGATCGCATTTGTCAAATGCTTTTGCCAAGTCTGTGTATATTACATCTGCATTCTGATTTTCTTCCAGTGCATCCAAGGCCATGTCATAGTGATCCAGTAGTTGTGAGAGGCAGGAGCGACCTGCCCTGAACCCATGTTGCCCTGGATTGTGCAGATTTTGGGAATCCAGGTGATTTGCAATCCTGCTTCTTAGCACTCTTTCAAAGATTTTTATGATGTGGGGCGTCAGAGCTATTGGTCTATAGTTCTTAGCTAATGCTTTGCTACCACCTTTATGGAGTGAGGCTATATCCGTTGTTTTAAGTGACTGTGGAATTTCACCCATGTCCAAGCTCCTCCTCCATAGTGTACTTAGGGCACGCGAGAGGGCTGAGTGCATGGGCTCATCAAAGAAACCAAGGACCACAGGGCGACCAGCTTCCTCTTTCAAAGACTCAGTGTTGCGATCCAGAGAGGAAATGGCTGCAGCATTCTGGGCACGCGGCCCACCGCAGGGAAGCTGGACGAAGTATTCGAGATGTAGTTCTGAGTTACCTATGTTGTTTTACTTTCTGTTGTATTTTTGTGAATGTTTGGCCAATGTATTTTGTCTTTAAATAAAACATACTTGAAATATAGGGGGTGGTAGGAGAAAATTCTCAAACAGCTTCAGGGAGAACCTTGAGTTTTCCCTGAAGCAAGTTTATACTTTTCTCTGAGGATGAGGGTCCCTAGGACAGTTCTAGAGGTGGTACCTCCCTATATTTATATATATATATATATATATATATATATATATATATATATATATATATATATATATATCGTGCAGAATAGGCAGAACTTGCGATCTTGGCTTAAATAGCAAGGCTCATCTTGCCATATAGGACAAGTGAAAATTTGTGTATGTAATAATTTTGCAAAAATCATTCTAAACATTAAGAAAAAAATATGTTTCATTGTGTTTGATTAGTATTAAATTACTGTAAACGTATTTAAAATATATTTAGTTGGGTTAGGCTAAAATAAATTGCTCTTGTTATAATAAGGTTAGGTAAGTTTTCTAAGATACTTTTGGTGGAAAATTAAAAATTTTTGCATATATATATATATATATATATATATATATATATATATATATATATATATATATATATATATATATATATATATATATATATGTTGTGAATGAAAAGAAGTTGGATGTCCTGGCCCTAAGCGAAACAAAGCTGAAGGGGTTAGGGGAGTTTCGGTGGGGGGAAATAAATGGGATTAAATCTGGAGTATCTGAGAGAGTTAGAGCAAAGGAAGGGGTAGCAGTAATGTTGAAGGATCAGTTATGGAAGGAGAAAAGAGAATATGAATGTGTAAATTCAAGAATTATGTGGATTAAAGTAAAGGTTGGATGCGAAAAGTGGGTCATAATAAGCGTGTATGCGCCTGGAGAAGAGAGGAATGTAGAGGAGAGAGAGAGATTTTGGGAGATGTTAAGTGAATGTATAGGAGCCTTTGAACCAAGTGAGAGAGTAATTGTGGTAGGGGACCTGAATGCTAAAGTAGGAGAAACTTTTAGAGAGGGTGTGGTAGGTAAGTTTGGGGGGCCAGGTGTAAATGAAAATGGGAGCCCTTTGATTGAACTTTGATAGAAAGGGGTTTAGTTATAGGTAATACATATTTTAAGAAAAAGAGGATAAATAAGTATACAAGATATGATGTAGGGCGAAATGACAGTAGTTTGTTGGATTATGTATTGATAGACAAAAGACTGTTGAGTAGACTTCAGGATGTACATGTTTATAGAGGGTCCACAGATATATCACATCACTTTCTAGTTGAAGCTACACTGAGAGTAAAAGGTAGAT
The DNA here is from genome assembly GCF_038502225.1 of Cherax quadricarinatus. Lineage (NCBI taxonomy): Eukaryota > Metazoa > Arthropoda > Malacostraca > Decapoda > Parastacidae > Cherax > Cherax quadricarinatus. Next base: position 39,962,364 of record NC_091294.1, on the reverse strand, counting down.
GGGATACAAGGAAAATAGAAGCATCAGGGAAGAGAGAGGTGAAGGTTTATAAACTAAAAGAGGAGGCAGTTAGGGTAAGATATAAACAGCTATTGGAGGATAGATGGGCTAATGAGAGCATAGGCAATGGGATCGAAGAGGTATGGGGTAGGTTTAAAAATGTAGTGTTGGAGTGTTCAGCAGAAGTTTGTGGTTACAGGAAGGTGGGTGCAGGAGGGAAGAGGAGCGATTGGTGGAATGATGATGTAAAGAGAGTAGTAAGGAAGAAAAAATTAGCATATGAGAAGTTTTTACAAAGTAGAAGTGATGCAAGGAGGGAAGAGTATATGGAGAAAAAGAGAGAGGTTAAGAGAGTGGTGAAGCAATGTAAAAAGAGAGCAAATGAGAGAGTGGGTGAGATGTTATCAACAAATTTTGTTGAAAATAAGAAAAAGTTTTGGAGTGAGATTAACAAGTTAAGGAAGCCTAGAGAAAAAATGGATTTGTCAGTTAAAAATAGGAGAGGAGAGTTATTAAATGGAGAGTTAGAGGTATTGGGAAGATGGAGGGAATATTTCGAGGAATTGTTAAACGTTGATGAAGATAGGGAAGCTGTGATTTCGTGTATAGGGCAAGGAGGAATAACATCTTGTAGGTGTGAGGAAGAGCCAGTTGTGAGCGTGGGGGAAGTTCGTGAGGCAGTAGATAAAATGAAAGGGGGTAAGGCAGCCGGTATTGATGGGATAAAGATAGAAATGTTAAAAGCAGGTGGGGATGTAGTTTTGGAGTGGTTGGTGCAATTATTTAATAAATGTATGGAAGAAAGTAAGGTACCTAGGGATTGGCAGAGAGCATGCATAGTTCCTTTGTATAAAGGCAAAGGGGACAAAAGAGAGTGCAAAAATTATAGGGGAATAAGTCTGTTGAGTATACCTGGTAAAGTGTATGGTAGAGTTATTATTGAAAGAATTAAGAGTAAGACGGAGAATAGGATAGCAGATGAACAAGGAGGCTTTAGGAAAGGTAGGGGGTGTGTGGACCAGGTGTTTACAGTGAAACACATAAGTGAACAGTATTTAAATAAGGCTAAATAGGTCTTTGTGGCATTTATGGATTTGGAAAAGGCGTATGACAGGGTGGAAAGGGGGGCAATGTGGCAGATGTTGCAGGTGTATGGTGTAGGAGGTAGGTAACTGAAAGCAGTGAAGAGTTTTTACGAGGATAGTGAGGCTCAAGTTAGAGTATGTAGGAAAGAGGGAAATTATTTCCCAGTAAAAGTAGGCCTCAGACAAGGATGTGTGATGTCACCGTGGTTATTTAATATATTTATAGATGGGGTTGTAAGAGAAGTAAATGCGAGGGTATTGGCAAGAGGCGTGGAGTTAAAAGATAAAGAATCACACATAAAGTGGGAGTTGTCACAGTTGCTCTTTGCTGATGACACTGTGCTCTTGGGAGATTCTGAAGAGAAATTGCAGAGATTGGTGGATGAATTTTGTAGGGTATGCATAAGAAGAAAATTAAAAGTGAATACAGGAAAGAGTAAGGTTACGAGGATAACAAAAAGATTAGGTGATGAAAGATTGGATATCAGATTGGAGGGAGAGAGTATGGAGGAGGTGAATGTATTCAGATATTTGGGAGTGGACGTGTCAGCGGATGGGTCTATGAAAGATGAGGTAAATCATAGAATTGATGAGGGGAAAAGGGTGAGTGGTGCACTTAGGAGTCTGTGGAGACAAAGAACTTTGTCCTTGGAGGAAAAGAGGGGAATGTATGAGAGTATAGTTTTACCAACGCTCTTATATGGGTGTGAAGCATGGGTGATGAATGTTGCAGCGAGGAGAAGGCTGGAGGCAGTGGAGATGTCATGTCTGAGGGCAATGTGTGGTGTGAATATAATGCAGAGAATTCGTAGTTTGGAAGTTAGGAGGAGGTGCGGGATTACCAAAACTGTTGTCCAGAGGGCTGAGGAAGGGTTGTTGAGGTGGTTCGGACATGTAGAGAGAATGGAGCGAAACAGAATGACTTCAAGAGTGTATCAGTCTGTAGTGGAAGGAAGGCGGGGTAGGGGTCGGCCTAGGAAAGGTTGGAGGGAGGGGGTAAAGGAGGTTTTGTGTGCGAGGGGCTTGGACTTCCAGCAGGCATGCGTGAGCGTGTTTGATAGGAGTGAATGGAGACAAATGGTTTTTAATACATGACGTGCTGTTGGAGTGTGAGCAAAGTAACATTTATGAAGGGGTTCAGGGAAACCGGCAGGCCGGACTTGAGTCCTGGAGATGGGAAGTACAGTGCCTGCACTCTAAAGGAGGGGTGTTAATGTTGCAGTTTAAAAACTGTAGTGTAAAGCACCCTTCTGGCAAGACAGTGATGGAGTGAATGATGGTGAAAGTTTTTCTTTTTCGGGCCACCCTGCCTTGGTGGGAATCGGCCAGTGTGATAATAAAAAAAAAATATTATATATATATATAAATATATATTAAATATATATATTATATATATATATTATATATATATATATATAAATATATATTAAATATATATATTATATATATATATTATATATATATATAAATATATATTAAATATATATATATATATATATATATATATATATATATATATATATATATGAATATATATATATATATATATATATATATATATATATATATATATATATATATATATATATATATATATATATATATATAAATATATATATAGAGTGGGTAGGGGATGTGTAGATCAAGTGTTTACATTGAAGCATATGTGTGAACAGTATTTAGATAAAGGTAGGGAAGTTTTTATTGCATTTATGGATTTAGAAAAGGCATATGATAGAGTGGATAGGGTAGCGGTGTGGCAGATGTTGCTAGTTTATGGAATAGGTGGTAAGTTATTAAATGCTGTAAAGAGTTTTTATGAGGATAGTGAGGCTCAGGTTAGGGTGTGTAGAAGAGAGGGAGAATACTTCCCGGTAAAAGTAGGTCTTAGACAAGGATGTGTAATGTCACCATGGTTGTTTAATATATTTATAGATGGGATTGTAAAAGAAGTAAATGCTAGAGTGTTCGGGAGAGGGGTGGGATTAAATTATGGGGAATCAAATACAAAATGGGAAGTGACACAGTTATTTTTTGCTGATGATACTGTGCTTATGGGAGATTCTCAAGAAAAATTGCAAAGGTTAGTGGACGAATTTGGGAATGTTTGTAAAGGTAGAAAGTTGAAAGTGAACATACAAAAGAGTAAGGTGGTGAGGGTATCAAATGATTTAGATAAAAAAAATTGGATATCAAATTGGGGAGGAGGAGTATGGAAGAAGTGAATGTTTTCAGATATTTGGGAGTTGACGTGTCATCGGATGGATTTATGAAGGTTGAGGTTAATCATAGAATTGATGAAGGAAAAAAGGTGAGTGGTGCATTGAGGTATATGTGGAGGCAAAAAATGTTATCTATGGAGGCAAAGAAGGGAATGTGTGAAAGTGTAGTAGTACCAACACTCTTATATGGGTGTGAAGCTTGAAGGTTGTAAATGCTGCAGCGAGGAGACGGTTGGAGGCAGTGGAGATGTCCTGTCTAAGGGCAATGTGTAGGGTGAACATTATGCAGAAAATTCGGAGTGTGGGAATTAGGAGAAGGTGTGGAGTTAATAAAAGTATTAGTCAAAGGGCTGAAGAGGGGTTGTTGAGGTGGTTTGGTCATTTAGAGAGAATGGATCAAAGTAGAATGACATGGAGAGCGTATAAATCTGCAAGGGAAGGAAGGCGGGGTAGGGGTCGTCCTCGAAAAAGTTGGAGGGAGGGGGTAAAGGAGGTGTTGTAGGCGAGGGGTTTGGACTTCCAGCAAACGTGCGTGAGCGTGTTAGATAGGAGTGAATGGAGACAAATGGTATTTGGGACCTGACGATCTGTTGGAGTGTGAGCAGGGTAATATTTAGTGAAGGGATTCAGGGAAACCGGTTATTTTATATAACCGGACTTGAGTCCTGGAAATGGGAAGTACAATGCCTGCACTCTAAAGGAGGGGTTTTTGAGTGTTTTGTGAGTGAGGTGAAAGTGTTGAATGATGAAAGTATTTTCATTTTGGGGATTTTCTTTCTCTTTGGGTCACCCTGCTTCGGTGGGAGACGGCCGACTTGTTGAAAAGTTAGGCCCCAGTGAGCTCCAGTTGGTAATAAAAAGGATTCCACTCACCACTTCGGTGTCTTCCATCCATTTTACGCTGAAGACGTCACCCAGGAAGGTGGATCGTTCTTTGTCTTCGTAGCAGGCGTATGAGCTCTGGTCGGGTCCAGCAGCACTCACCGCATACACTATCAGCAAATCAGAAGATGCAGTAATTCAGAGAGAGAGAAAAAAAGTGTTCGAAATATCTAGGGTTTTATCTCCAAAGCATAATTTATCGACGATAGTGAAGTTTTAATAATATCAATGGAACAAATGTTCATTAAGGTGATTAGAATTCAGAACATGTATTAATTTGTTAGAATTACCGAGAATATGTTAGGTAAAAGGATACAAGTGCAACATTATTCACATTAGTTGCATTTATGTTCTTTTACCTAAGATTCTGAACCTATTTTTCAGTGTAGTATTTACTGACAGTATAAGCGGTCACTTAGGGCCCCTGTTACTGAGGATGGGGGCCCCCTAATTGTTAACTATTTGCTTCTTAATCCATCGTATCACCCAAGCCAACAGGCTTGAATGAGCGTGTTAGATAGGAGTGAGTGGAGGTAAGTGGATTTTATGACTTGACGTGCTGTAGTAGTGAGAGTAAGGTAACTTTTTTAATGTTATATGTATGTTATACAAAGTAACATTGATGAAGGGATTCAGGGAAACCGGTTAGCCGGACTTGAGTCCTGGAGGCGGAGAGTACAGTGGCTACACACTCAAAGATGGGGGAGAGGATGCTGCAAATCGGAGGATCACCTGAGCTGTGATGCCAGCAAGCTTATAAGAAAACAGTGACTGAATGATGGAGAAAATGTTTCTTCTTTTACGATGGTAGACGGCCAATGTGTTAAAAAATATAAATAACTTTTTCAACTTTGAAATCAGAGTGCATTTTGTTGAGTTTTTCATCTTCACAAGTGATTGTGGATAAATTAGACACATGTGCAACTCTTGGGTATCTTTATTGTGGAAACGTTTCGCCACACAGTGGCTTCATCAGTCCGTACGTGCGGACTGATGAAGCCACTGTGTGGCGAAACGTTTCCACTATAAAGATACCCGAGAGTTGCACATGTGTCTAATTTATCAACATGTCGGTTCTCTGAACCATTCATCTACAAACAAGTGATTGTCAACAACAACACTCTCTCAGTTGCAAGTGGAAGATGGTGTTGTTGGGGATAGCCAGATTAGGTACATGGATAGGGCATTATGCTTGAAGGATAGGAGTAGGAGGCAGAGAGTTTGCTTTCCTGGGGCTGGGATGAAGGATATTGTTAGCCGTCTGGATGACATCATGAGAGGTAATGGGAGCAATCCTATTATCTGTCTCAGTGCTGAAGGCAACGATGTTGGCAGACGTAGGAGTGAGGACCTGATTAGCAGGTATAGGTCAGCAATAGAGATAATTAGGAGGAAGGGTGGGAAACCTGTCATATGTGGCATTTTGCCAAGGAGAGGAGTTGGAAATAAATGGTAGTCCAGAGCAATTGGTGTCAATTGCTGGCTGGACAAATACTGTAAGGAAAATGCAGTAACATTCATTGACAACTGGGACCTCTTCTATGGCAGAAATGACATGTATGTCAGGGATGGGGTTCACTTATCTAGGTGTGGGGTGGGAGCACTGGCCAACGCAGTGGAGGGAGCTGTTAGGTCTTTAAACTAGGAATAGTTAGTGGTATGGGTTTTTGCGGGAAAACTGTGAAGTCTCAGGGTAGTAATAAGAGTACTAGGAGAACTAGTAATAGGCAAAATGAGGTGGATATTGGAAAGCCAGTGGCACTAATTGACAAGGACAGTAACAGGTTTAGTGGAATAACAGAAAGGAGCAGGAATGGTAAAGAGAAAGGAGGGTCCTTAACTATATATTACACAAATAGTCGCAGTGCTAGGAATAAGATGGACGAGTTGAGACTAGTTGCTAGTGCAGGTAACATAGATGTATTTGCCATTACTGAGACGTGGTTTAATTCAAAAAGTCGGGACATGCCTGCAGAATGTCACATTCAGGGTTTCAAATTGTTCCAAGTAGATAGAAGCATCGGGAAGGGGGGTGGGGTGGCATTGTATGTCCGAGATCGCTTGAACTGTTGCATAAAAACGGGTATTAAGTCTGAAGTAACACATACAGAGTCTGTTTGGATAGAATTTTCAGAGGGGCATGAAAAATTAACTTTAGGTGTGATATACCGTCCCCCAAATTTAGATAGGGACCAGGGGAGACTACTATGGGAGGAAATTGTTAGGGCCACAAGGCACGATAATGTAGTAATTCTAGGAGACTTTAACTTTAGTCATATTGATTGGAATTTCTTGACTGGGAATTTAGAATCATACGACTTCTTAGAAGTAGTTCAGGATTGTTTTTTGAAGCAGATTGTGACAGAACTTACAAGGGGTAATAACCTGCTTGACTTAGTTCTGGCAAACAATGAATCCCTTGTTAATAATTTAGAAGTTTCAGAGGAACTGGGTGCTAGCGACCACAAATCAATTACATTTAGAATTGAATGGAAGTATGATAGTAGGGATAACTCAGTAACAGTCCCAGATTTTCGACTGGGGTAACGAAGAGAGCTATCAATATGACAGTTTTCTTAACACAATACATGCTGCTCAAAGAACATTTATCCCTTATAAAGAAATTATCTCAAATAGAAATGACCCAAAATGGATGAATAATAGGCTGAAATATCTACTAGGGCATAAGAAAGGAATTTATAGGCGTATCAAAAGAGGCGAGGGTCATCTTATGAATCAGTATATTGACATTAAGAGGGACATTAAAAAGGGGATAAGAAAAGCTAAAAGGGACTATGAAATTAAAGTTGCTAGGGATTCTAAAACTAACCCAAAAAGTTTTTTCCAGGTCTATAGAACAAAAGTCAGAGAAAAGATAGGTCCCCTTAAAAATAACTATGGGCATCTTACTGACAAAGAGAATGAAATGTACTCGATTTTAAATAATTATTTTCTCTCGGTTTTTACACAGGAAGACACTAATAATATTCCGGTAATTAATTTTTATAGAGGATCAGAAGAAGATAAATTATGTAACATCACAGTCACTAGTGAGATGGTTGTGAAGCAGATAGACCGACTGAAGCAAAATAAGTCACCGGGTTCTGATGAGGTTTTTTCAAGGGTTCTAAAGGAATGCAAAATGGAAGTCTGTGAACCATTAACTAATATTTTTAATTTATCTCTTCAAACAGGTGTAGTGTCTGATATGTGGAAGATGGCTAACGTAATTCCTATTTTTAAAACAGGGGACAAGTCGTTACCGTCAAATTACCGCCCAATAAGCCTGACCTCAATTGTAGGCAAATTACTAGAGTCAATTATAGCTGAGATTATAAGAAGCCATCTCGATAAGCATAGCTTGATTAAGGCCTAGTATGGGCCAACAGGCCTGTTGCAGTGTTCCTCCTTTCTTATGTTCTTATGTTCTTATGTAATAAAGGGGACATTAATAAGGTCTTGAGGATGTCTCTCCAAGAGAGAACCCGCAGTAAGTGATTTAAATTAGACAAGTTAAGATTTAGAAAGGACATAGGAAAGTATTGGTTTGGAAATAGGGTAGTTGATGAGTGGAACAGTCTACCTAGTTGGGTTATTGAGGCTAGGACTTTGGGTAGTTTCAAATTTAGGTTGGATAAATATATGAGTGAGAGGGGTTGGATTTGAGTGGGATTTGCAAATGAGTGGATAGAGTTATCAGAGCTTATTTCTTGGGTAGCATTGAAAATTGTGTTGGGCAAAAGTTTTGTTAGTGGGATGGATTGTAAAGGACCTGCCTAGTATGGGCCAACAGGCCTGCTGCAGTGATCCTCCTTTCTTATGTTCTTATGTAAACAACCAGTAACGCGTCTGGCTCTAATGTTAGAATTTAATTTCCATTAAAGCAACAGTTGACAACAGCGAGGAGCTCCTTGGAAGACTACTCCAAATATTTTTCCACTTAACCTTGTTAGAGATGTTCTTTAACAAATAAAACAATACCACTGTAATGTATAGTGTTGTGTGTGAGAGTGTATTACCACTGTAATATACGGTGTGTTGTGTGTGAGAGTGTATTACCACTGTAATATACGGTGTGTTGTGTGTGAGAGTGTATTACCTCTGTAATATACGGTGTGTTGTGTGTGAGAGTGTATTACCTCTGTAATATACGGTGTGTTGTGTGTGAGAGTGTATTACCACTGTAATATACGGTGTGTTGTGTGTGAGAGTGTATTACCACTGTAATATACGGTGTGTTGTGTGTGAGAGTGTATTACCACTGTAATATACGGTGTGTTGTGTGTGAGAGTGTATTACCACTGTAATATACGGTGTGTTGTGTGTGAGAGTGTATTACCACTGTAATATACGGTGTGTTGTGTGTGAGAGTGTATTACCACTGTAATATACGGTGTGTTGTGTGTGAGAGTGTATTACCACTGTAATATACGGTGTGTTGTGTGTGAGAGTGTATTACCACTGTAATATACGGTGTGTTGTGTGTGAGAGTGTATTACCACTGTAATATACGGTGTGTTGTGTGTGAGAGTGTATTACCACTGTAATATACGGTGTGTTCTGTGTGAGAGTGTATTACCACTGTAATATACGGTGTGTTGTGAGTGAGAGTGTATTACCACTGTAATATACGGTGTGTTGTGTATGAGAGTGTATTACCACTGTAATATACGGTGTGTTGTGTGTGAGAGTGTATTACCACTGTAATATACGGTGTGTTGTGTGTGAGAGTGTATTACCACTGTAATATACGGTGTGTTGTGTGTGAGAGTGTATTACCACTGTAATATACGGTGTGTTGTGTGTGAGAGTGTATTACCTCTGTAAAATACGGTGTGTTGTGTGTGAGAGTGTATTACCTCTGTAATATACGGTGTGTTGTGTGTGAGAGTGTATTACCTCTGTAATATACGGTGTGTTGTGTGTGAGAGTGTATTACCTCTGTAATATACGGTGTGTTGTGTGTGAGAGTGTATTACCTCTGTAATATACGGTGTGTTGTGTGTGAGAGTGTATTACCACTGTAATATACGGTGTGTTGTGTGTGAGAGTGTATTACCACTGTAATATACGGTGTGTTGTGTGTGAGAGTGTATTACCACTGTAATATACTGTGTGTTGTGTGTGAGAGTGTATTACCACTGTAATATACGGTGTGTTGTGTGTGAGAGTGTATTACCACTGTAATATACGGTGTGTTGTGTGTGAGAGTGTATTACCACTGTAATATACGGTGTGTTGTGTGTGAGAGTGTATTACCTCTGTAATATACGGTGTGTTGTGTGTGAGAGTGTATTACCACTGTAATATACGGTGTGTTGTGTGTGAGAGTGTATTACCACTGTAATATACGGTGTGTTGTGTGTGAGAGTGTATTACCACTGTAATATACGGTGTGTTGTGTGTGAGAGTGTATTACCACTGTAATATACGGTGTGTTGTGTGTGAGAGTGTATTACCACTGTAATATACGGTGTGTTGTGTGTGAGAGTGTATTACCTCTGTAATATACGGTGTGTTGTGTGTGAGAGTGTATTACCTCTGTAATATACGGTGTGTTGTGTGTGAGAGTGTATTACCACTGTAATATACGGTGTGTTGTGTGTGAGAGTGTATTACCACTGTAATATACGGTGTGTTGTGTGTGAGAGTGTATTACCACTGTAATATACGGTGTGTTGTGTGTGTGAGTGTATTACCTCAGTAATATACGGTGTGTTGTGTGTGAGAGTGTATTACCACTGTAATATACGGTGTGTTGTGTGTGAGAGTGTATTATCACTGTAATATACGGTGTGTTGTGTGTGAGAGTGTATTACCACTGTAATATACGGTGTGTTGTGTGTGAGAGTGTATTACCACTGTAATATACGGTGTGTTGTGTGTGAGAGTGTATTACCACTGTAATATACGGTGTGTTGTGTGTGAGAGTGTATTACCACTGTAATATACGGTGTGTTGTGTGTGAGTGTATTACCACTGTAATATACGGTGTGTTGTGTGTGAGAGTGTATTACCACTGTAATATACGGTGTGTTGTGTGTGAGAGTGTATTACCTCTGTAATATACGGTGTGTTGTGTGTGAGAGTGTATTACCACTGTAATATACGGTGTGTTGTGTGTGAGAGTGTATTACCACTGTAATATACGGTGTGTTGTGTGTGTGAGTGTATTACCACTGTAATATACGGTGTGTTGTGTGTGAGAGTGTATTACCTCTGTAATATACGGTGTGTTGTGTGTGAGAGTGTATTACCACTGTAATATACGGTGTGTTGTGTGTGAGAGTGTATTACCACTGTAATATACGGTGTGTTGTGTGTGAGAGTGTATTACCACTGTAATATACGGTGTGTTGTGTGTGAGAGTGTATTACCTCTGTAATATACGGTGTGTTGTGTGTGAGAGTGTATTACCACTGTAATATACGGTGTGTTGTGTGTGAGAGTGTATTACCACTGTAATATACGGTGTGTTGTGTGTGAGAATGTATTACCACTGTAATATACGGTGTGTTGTGTGTGAGAGTGTATTACCACTGTAATATACGGTGTGTTGTGTGTGAGAGTGTATTACCACTGTAATATACGGTGTGTTGTGTGTGAGAGTGTATTACCACTGTAATATACGGTGTGTTGTGTGTGAGAGTGTATTACCACTGTAATATACGGTGTGTTGTGTGTGAGAGTGTATTACCACTGTAATATACGGTGTGTTGTGTGTGAGAGTGTATTACCACTGTAATATACGGTGTGTTGTGTGTGAGAGTGTATTACCACTGTAATATACGGTGTGGTGTGTGTGAGTGTAATACCAATGTAACATACGGTGTGGTGTGTGTGAGTGTAATACCAATGTAACATACGGTGTGGTGTGTGTGAGTGTAATACCAATGTAACATACGGTGTGGTGTGTGTGAGTGTGTATTACCACTGTAATATACGGTGTGTTGTGTGTGAGAGTGTATTACCACTGTAATATACGGTGTGGTGTGTGTGAGAGTGTATTACCACTGTAATATACGGTGTGTTGTGTGTGAGAGTGTATTACCACTGTAATATACGGTGTGTTGTGTGTGAGAGTGTATTACCACTGTAATATACGGTGTGTTGTGTGTGAGAGTGTATTACCACTGTAATATACGGTGTGTTGTGTGTGAGAGTGTATTACCACTGTAATATACGGTGTGTTGTGTGTGAGAGTGTATTACCACTGTAATATACGGTGTGTTGTGTGTGAGTGTATTACCACTGTAATATACGGTGTGGTGTGTGTGAGTGTAATACCAATGTAACATACAGTGTGGTGTGTGTGAGAGTGTATTACCACTGTAATATACGGTGTGTTGTGTGTGAGAGTTTATTACCACTGTAATATACGGTGTGTTGTGTGTGAGAGTGTATTACCACTGTAATATACGGTGTGGTGTGTGTGAGTGTGTATTACCACTGTACTGTATGGTGTGTGGTGTGTGAGTGTGTATTACCACTGTACTGTATGGTGTGTGGTGTGTGAGTGTGTATTACCACTGTACTGTATGGTGTGTGGTGTGTGAGTGTGTATTACCACTGTACTGTATGGTGTGTGGTGTGTGAGTGTGTATTACCACTGTACTGTATGGTGTGGTGTGTGTGAGAGTGTATTACCACTGTACTGTATGGTGTGTTGTGTGTGAGTGTGTATTACCACTGTACTGTATGGTGTGTTGTGTGTGAGTGTGTATTACCACTGTACTGTATGGTGTGTTGTGTGTGAGTGTGTATTACCACTGTACTGTATGGTGTGTTGTGTGTGAGTGTGTATTACCACTGTACTGTATGGTGTCGTTATTAAGTTTCGGGTTAAGTGCAATTCTAGTGCAGTAATCTTTTGTCGTGTATCTTTTAATATATTTCTGTCATTTGTATCGCACTGTTTTAAATAAAATATAAAAAAAAAAATATTTTTCCACTGAGAGCCCCCGGACTTCTAAATCCACCACAGGACTTCAGAGAGTCAGCAACAACTAAGCACTTTACATTATATGCATGTTGCTTAATGTGGCAGACATACTTACACATCTGTTAACCATTAGAAAAAGTATTATAGAGGCAAATTTTGAAATGAGCTGAAATATGATTAGCAGCTCTTAGCTTTTCAATTCTTACTAGAACGTCTTGTCTTAGAAGTTAGTGCTTAGTGCTTAGGCATAAGAGAGTGAGAGAGAGAGAGAGAGAGAGAGAGAGAGAGAGAGAGAGAGAGAGAGAGAGAGACAAATGACTACCACTCACTACTTTGTGACCGTCAATATGGCTTCAGGAAAGGTTACTCTGCTGCTGATCTGTTGTTAAACCTCTCCACTAAGTGGCACCAGTCACTGGATGAATCCAAAGTCAGCTGTGTGGTAGCACTGGACATTGCTGGCGCTTTCGACCGAGTGTAACACCAGGGCCTCTTAGCAAAACTTCAAGCACTGGGAATTGCAGGCTCTACATTGCGTCTCCTCAGTGATTACCTTCATGGTAGATCTCTAAGTGTAGTTCTCAATGGAACGGAATCAGCAAGACATCCTATTGGGGCAAGTGTTCCACAAGGAAGCGTGCTGGGACCATTGTTTTGGAATGTCTACTTCAACGACCTTCTTCATCTCTTCCCAGAATCCCATGCATATGCAGACGACTGTACACTGACATTCATTTATCGAAGAGAAGAAATGCCAGCTGCTCTAAGCTACATCAATCACCAGCTAAGAGCTATATCACCTTGGGGAAATAGATGGAAAATAACATTTGTACCTGAGAAAACGGAAATGATGATGGTCTCTAGGCACCATGATGGTAATGCTGGTGCAGTAGTAAGGATGAATGGGAGGGTGTTGGCACCTGGGGAAGAAGTTGATATCCTTTGGGTGAAATTTGACTCCAAACTGACCATGAAGAACCATGTTGTAAATCTTGCAAACAAGGTAGCCAGGAAGCTTATAGCACTTCGCCGTATCTCGCATTTGTTTGACAGTAGGGGTTGCAAGATTCTGTACAGGGCACAAGTACGCTCACACCTTGAGTATGCTCCACTTTCTTGGTTTGCCTGCCCCCCTCTCATCTGCGACTGCTTGACAGAGTAGAGAACAGAGCAAAACGTCTCATCTCTCGCCTGGACCCATCCTGGATAGATCTGGCATTTCAGCAGACCCTTCAACATAGGAGGGATGTGGGTGGCCTTACTGTTATGTACAAGGCCAATATTGTCAAAGTACCACACTTGGATCCACTTCGAGGACTGCGTGAAACAAGCTTTTATGCCACAAGACGGGCAGAAAGCAGCAACTTCACTCTGGCTCTACCCTTCATAACATCACTCCATCTGAGATCATATATACCCAGGATGACTCGAGTATGGAACACATTCGTTCAACATAATGATGACAACGAGATGAAGTCAGCTGATCAAATGAAAATGCTGGCCCATAGATGGCTCCAACTTCATTCTGTTCCCTACTTGCATGTCTCATAACAATAAAAATGCTTTCAAATGAGCTGATGTAGGTAACAGCTCTTAGCTTGCCAATAAAGTTAGGAATCTTTAACCTGTAAATAGCTTGTCAATAAAGCTAGGGATCCTTAGCCTTGTCAAACCCTGTGTAAAAAAAAAAAAAAAAAGACAGAGATAAATGAGAGAGAGAGAGAGAGAGAGAGAGAGAGAGAAGTATCAACAGCAGAACTCACCTTCTATATCTTCAGGAAGGAGATTCTCAAATAGTGAGCCAGAATTACACGACTCCACATACACGACCATCTGTGAACATAAATAACCGGAATATCTAGTCAGCCTTATGATTCCGCTCCTCGAAGAGAGCATCACAATTCACTCGTGTTCAAAAGACAATGTATGGAACACGGTTGCCAGCCGAAAGACTCCCTCAAACGTATGATGAACGGTGTTCTCTAAAGATGGCTTTCATTGTTACAAGACGTTACACAGAAACAGACAGAGTACGTTCAAGATAAAAACATTGGAAGATCCCTAAGTAGAAGAGGTGGCAGAGAGGAAGGTAACATGTGGGGTGTGTGGTAGCTGGAAGGGACCAGGTGTCATGAGACAGGCTTGGGAAAGACATTGCCTACATATAAATATATTAAGCAAATATATCTAACCAAGCGATACAGGATGCAAAACAACCACGGGGGGAGTAGAATGATAGCGCTAGGCCTTTCGTGTTGCAATCAACACATCACCAGGAGCTTGCAAAACTGCAGAAAAGAGGAGATTGTCCACGCAAACACGTTCCCAGAGGACCGACTTCACTCCAGTGAAGGCTGTCCACTGGGAACGTATTTACGTGGACAATCTCCTCTTTCCTGCAATTTTGCAAGCTCCTGATGATGTGTAGATTGCAACACGAAAGTCTATCATTCTTCTACCCCGTGGTTGTTTTGCATATAAATGTATGTGTACAAGAATATAAACTACGTCACCCTGTTAAAATTGTCTCTGAGGAAGTAGATCTCTCCTCATTCCTTATTGCGCTTAACTTTTCAAAGCTCCATTACATCTCTAGTTTTGTAAATGAAAAATATTGTGGATTGATGCAACTGGTCAGTAATGTAAGCAACAATCACGAGTTTTTCAATACAGGAAAAAAAGGCATCCATCACAAGGGTAAACTAAAGCAAATGCCATCAACGGCATTTGTAATGAACAACTTAAAATTAATGTACAGTTACTCGGTGCTCTATTTCATAGGTGACTATGTAACTTTGCGTTAGTATAAATTTTAGATATTGTAACATTATTAGGTTAATTTGTGTAACTTAGTTATATTTGAAGTTTTATGACTCTAGATAATTTTTTTTATATAGACCAGCTATTCTGCCTGGTAACCGTTCTTTATATTTTTGCGCTGACGGTGGGAGACTTGAATGTTTGAAAAATAAATGAAGTTGTTTACCACGACTTTGATAATTCTGTTTCTTTTTCTTCTAAGATTCCGGAGAGGAAAATCTATTCCTCAAGAACTTATGATTGTTCACGACAGATTTCTTTAATCGTTAAAAGAAGGTCGGGAGGGTGGGGGGAGGGTAGGAAACCTATACTCTGGTTCGTTTTGGGGTGACGAGTGGAGGTCTCTGTAAAAACTTAACGATATAAGCTGTTAATAGTCCCAAAGTGCAGTTTCTATCAGGTCTGAAATCTTCATATTAGAGGTATTAGTGCGATAGTGCGTGGGGTTTGGGTTTGCATGTTGCCAGTGCTGTATTTTCTCAGCGCAGTGGATAGCAGATTTACCTTGTTGAACCTGTTGTCTTGGTACATTTTCAGGAGAGAGTCGACGAGATTAGTGGCAGTGAGGTAGTCGTAAGGGAAGGAGAAGATGCCAGGGGCGCCGTGGTTCACCATGTTGATGAAGACACGGTCGTTAGGACCACTCTTCAGCACTTTACCAGAGCCCACACCCCTCAAGCCCTTAGCGTCACCGCTAAGTACCTTCAGGAAGTTCTCTGGAGTGACGTCCCTGCCAGTGTAGTCCTTGGGGACGCCGTCGTAGACGTTGGGTCCTTCTGGACGGTTGATGATCACACCAGGGGTCGGGTTTCTGGGAAATGAAAGATCATTATAAGTGAATTTTGCAATCACTATCGTTTTTCCTTTCACTAGTCCAAAAATGTGGCTTAATTGTGCTACCAAGTCCCCCCCCTAAAAAAAGAAAAAAAAAAGAAAGGAAGCTTACATCTCTGCTATGACAACAGTATCTAATACCGGGTTTGCATTGCAGTTTCCAACTTCTATAGTTACGATGGAAATAAATGGTATAAAATACCGACACAGCGGAAAAATAAACACAGAAGCAGTGTGATGTGATCCTTTATTGACAACGTTTCGCCCACACAGTGGGTTTTATAAAGTTACAAACAGATCTGTTTGTGACTTGATAAAACCCACTGGGAGAAACGCTGTCAATAAAGGATCACATTCTACTGTTTCTGTGCTTATTTTTCTTAAGTTACATAAAGAACATAAGCTATTTAGATGCTCGCGAACTTCAGACAACTTTGTCATTGCTGTAAGAATTGTTTTCTTTCTTTAGCCATTTAAGATGATCTCGGAGGGACTTATTCAGACTTGTGTTGACTGGCCAATGACTGATGCTGGTTATTTACCAATTGGCATTAATGCACTAAGCTCTGGCACTAGCACAGTAACTAATGGCATCAACACATTAACATCATCTGGCACTCACTGCTTGTTGTTGGCGATGTCGTCGTACATCATAACGATGATGTGGTCGTCAGGAACACCGTGCTGGTGCAGGATCTGGTAGGCATGACACACGTCTGACTGCAGGGGAAGACAGGGACTTAGTATTTTGATCTTTATTCTGAGAGAGAGAGAAAGAGAGAGAGAGAGAGAGAGAGAGAGAGAGAGAGAGAGAGAGAGAGAGAGAGAGAGAGAGAGAGAGAGAGAGAGAGAGAGAGAGAGAGAGAGAGAGAGAGAGAGAGAGGCACCATGATGGTAATGCTGGTGCAGTAGTAAGGATGAATGGGAGGGTGTTGGCACCTGGAGAAGTTGATATCCTTGGGGTGAAATTTGACTCCAAACTAACCATGAAGAACCATGTTGTAAATCTTGCAAACAAGGCAGCCAGGAAGCTTATAGCACTTCGCCGTATCTCGCATCTGCTTGACAGTAGGGGTTGCAAGATCCTGTACGAGGCACAAGTACGCTCACACCTTGAGTATGCTCCACTTTCTTGGTTTGCCTGACCCCCTCTCATCTGCGACTGCTTGACAGAGTAGAGAACAGAGCAAGACGTCTCATCTCTCGCCTGGACCCATCTTGGATAGATCTGTCATTTCAGCAGACCCTTCAACATAGGAGGGATGTGGGTGGCCTTACTGTTATGTACAAGGCCAATATTGTCAAAATACCACACTTGGATCCACTTCGAGGACAGCATGAAACAAGCTTTTATGCCACAAGACGGGAAGAAAGCAGCAACTTCACTCTGGCTGTACCCTTCTCCAGAACATCACTCCATCTGAGATCATACATACCCAGGATGACTCGAGTATGGAACACATTCGTACAACATAATGATGTCAACGAGATAAAGTCAGTTGATCAAATGAAAATGCTGGCCCACAGATGGCTCCAACTTCATCCTGTTCCCTACTTGTATGTCTCATAACAATAAAAATGCTTTCAAATGAGCTGATGTGGGTAACAGCTCTTAGCTTGCCAATAAAGTTAGGAATCCTTAACCTGTAAATAGCTTGTCAATAAAGCTAGGGATCCTTAAGCTTGTCAAACCCTGTGTAAAAAAAAAAAAATAAGAGAGAAGGAACCACTGAAGATCCTGTTCGCCTATTCTAATAATATCTTTATTTCTACAAGTACATGTACAAGGTATACAGTCCTAGCTAACATCAATAATATACTACTATATAGAAAACCGCTTGTTATGCAGAGCATTTCGGGCAAATTAGATCAGTTTTGTCCCAGGATGCGACCCACACCAGTCGACTAACACCCAGGTACCCATTTTACTAATGGGGAACATAGACAACTGGTATAAGGAGACACACCAATTGTTTCCACCCTAGCCTTGAATCGAACCCGGACACATCGCCGTGTGAAGCGAGAGCCATAGCCACCAGGCCACGGGACATAGACAACCGGTATAAGGAGACACCCATAATGTTTTCACCCTAGCTGGGAATCGAACCCGGACACATCGCCGTGTGAAGCGAGAGCCATAGCCACCAGGCCATGGGACATAGACAACCGGTATAAGGAGACACCCATAATGCTTCCACCCTAGCTGGGAATCGAACCCGGACACATCGCCGTGTGAAGCGAGAGCCACAGCCACCAGGCCACGGGACACCATGTAAGCAGCACAAACATGGAGCCTATGCTTCGCTAGTCATATAAATATACTGGGAGATGGTTAAAATTTACCCATCAGACTGGTGCCAAAGTTAATTAACCGGCAGTTTAGCCTACAGAAATTAATGCTCAAGGAATGAACCAATGAACTCTGCCAAGGAAGCTGAGACTGTCCTAACCAGCTATGGTAAGTAAGTAAGTAAGTAAGTAAGTTTATTCAGGTATACACAAATACAGTTACATAGATTATCATACATAGCAGCATATGTGTAGAGAACCTGGGATAACCCAAAAAAGTCAGAGTGACTTATTTCCATTTCATTTCCTTGGTCACAAGGAAGAACGGACAGACCGAGCAAGTATATCACACACATACAAAATATTTAGAAGTATAAACAGGTGGAGGATAAGAATGGAGGATAGAGTTTCTGACAGTTTCAAGAAATATAACACAGAATCCAAATGAGCTACAAAATCCAGGTAAAATGGAGAGTGTACAAGCTGGGGGCGGAAAGGAAAGAGAGAGAGAGAAAAAAAATCTAGTCAAAGGGAGACGATCAGTGGTTTCCAGGGGAGATTAAAAT
This sequence comes from Cherax quadricarinatus, assembly GCF_038502225.1. Lineage (NCBI taxonomy): Eukaryota > Metazoa > Arthropoda > Malacostraca > Decapoda > Parastacidae > Cherax > Cherax quadricarinatus. Next base: position 39,943,724 of record NC_091294.1, on the reverse strand, counting down.
CAAATTTCGTGGCTCATATTATCCTATTTTCATGAGCTATATTATGTTTACCTCAATTTTCTTTTTTCGTCCTTAAAATAATGTTATTATTACCACCTATGAAGGAGCATATTGACTCGTCTGGGTCACTAACAAATTGGACAACCAAACTAAAATTAAAATAAAATCTCATCAAGCAAATTTTTAAGCAATACCCTTTATCCATTTCGATATTTTTTTTTATATCTCAGGGTGCCAGTTGTACTATGAAGCTGGAATTCAAAAAAATCACTACATTTTTGTAACGCTGTGATCTGCTATGTGCCATTTCACATAAGATTATTATGTGTGAGAGTTTGAGTTAGTTCGGTCTATTGATTTTCGCTTCCCCTGAATTTATAATAATTTAGACACTCTGTAAACTGAATTTCGTTCCGCAACTCTAGGAGAATCTTCAGCCAATCATCGCCGAGTGGCACTCGGCGATGATTGGCTGTGCACATACGATGATTGGTATGTGCACATATGATGATTGGTATGTGCACATACGATGATTGACATGTGCACATACGATGATTGGCATGTGCACATACGATGATTGGCATGTGCACATACGATGATTGGCATGTGCACATACGATGAGTGGCATGTGCACATACGATGATTGGCATGTGCACATACGATGATTGACATGTGCACATACGATGATTGGCATGTGCACATACGATGATTGACATGTGCACATACGATGATTGGCATGTGCACATACGATGATTGGCATGTGCACATACGATGATTGGCATGTGCACATACGATGATTGGCATGTGCACATACGATGATTGGCATGTGCACATACGATGGCTGGCATGTGCACATACGATGGCTGGCATGTGCACATGCGATGACTGACATGTGCACATGCGATGAGTGGCATGTGCACATACGATGGCTGGCATGTGCACATACAGTGATTGACATGTGCACATACGATGATTGGCATGTGCACATACGATGGCTGGCATGTGCACATACAGTGATTGACATGTGCACATACGATGAGTGGCATGTGCACATACGATGATTGGCATGTGCACATACGATGATTGACATGTGCACATACGATGACTGGCATGTGCACATACGATGATTGACATGTGCACATACGATGACTGGCATGTGCACATACGATGATTGGCATGTGCACATACGATGATTGGCATGTGCACATACGATGATTGGCATGTGCATATACGATGATTGGCATGTGCACATACGATGATTGGCATGTGCACATACGATGATTGGCATGTGCACATACGATGAGTGGCATGTGCACATACGATGATTGGCATGTGCACATACGATGATTGGCATGTGCACATACGATGATTGGCATGTGCACATGCGATGACTGACATGTGCACATGCGATGAGTGGCATGTGCACATACGATGATTGGCATGTGCACATACGATGATTGGCATGTGCACATGCGATGACTGACATGTGCACATACGATGATTGGCATGTGCACATGCGATGACTGACATGTGCACATGCGATGAGTGGCATGTGCACATACGATGATTGGCATGTGCACATACGATGATTGGCATGTGCGCATGCGATGACTGACATGTGCACATACGATGAGTGGCATGTGCACATACGATGATTGGCATGTGCACATGCGATGACTGACATGTGCACATACGATGAGTGGCATGTGCACATACGATGATTGGCATGTGCACATACGATGATTGGCATGTGCACATGCGATGACTGACATGTGCACATACGATGAGTGGCATGTGCACATACGATGATTGGCATGTGCACATGCGATGACTGACATGTGCACATACGATGAGTGGCATGTGCACATACGATGATTGGCATGTGCACATACGATGATTGGCATGTGCACATACGATGACTGACATGTGCACATACGATGAGTGGCATGTGCACATACGATGATTGGCATGTGCACATGCGATGACTGACATGTGCACATACGATGAGTGGCATGTGCACATACGATGATTGGCATGTGCACATACGATGATTGGCATGTGCACATACGATGACTGACATGTGCACATACGATGAGTGGCATGTGCACATACGATGAGTGGCATGTGCACATACGATGAGTGGCATGTGCACATACGATGAGTGGCATGTGCACATACGATGAGTGGCATGTGCACATGCGATGACTGACATGTGCACATACGATGATCGGCATGTGCACATACGATGAGTGGCATGTGCACATACGATGACTGACATGTGCACATACGATGATTGGCATGTGCACATACGATGAGTGGCATGTGCACATACGATGATTGGCATGTGCACATACGATGAGTGGCATGTGCACATACGATGAGTGGCATGTGCACATACGATGAGTGGCATGTGCACATGCGATGACTGACATGTGCACATACGATGATTGGCATGTGCACATACGATGAGTGGCATGTGCACATACGATGACTGACATGTGCACATACGATGAGTGGCATGTGCACATACGATGAGTGGCATGTGCACATACGCACTCTCACGTATGTGTACAAGAATATATAGGCGTACGTTTATATGCACATGTATAAATACGTGCATACGTGAGCATACATACGTGCAATTATATATTCCCACGCATACACTCATACATCACCCAACCATCACACATACATCACTTAGACATTTATAAATACAAGCAGATTCGCAAGCATACATACACACATGTATACATTAGCACACATACACGCATCCGTAAACACAAACATGAATTCACCAACATACATAAAGGTAACGTATTCCCTTAAACACGGGGATTAAACTAAACTCTCCGAGACTGTACACGGAGAGACATACACCTCTCCGTGTATATGTTCGTGTGTCTCAAGTTTTCTCTTTGCAAGAATGAGAATAAAATGGTAGAACAAATAGGGCCTTTCCCAGAAAGAATATAATAATACTACTACTAATAAATAATAATAATAATAATAATTAATAATAATAATAATAACAATAATAATAATAATAATAATAATGATGATGATGATGATGATGATGATGATGATGATGATGATGATGATGATGATGATAATAATAATAAAAATAATAATAATAATAATAATAATAATAATAATAATAATAATAATAATAATAATAATAATGTAGGTTGATACTGACCTGGTGACGATAGTTGTACCAGCCTCTGGAGCCAGCCACTAGCACTGCCCAAATATTCCCTTGTTTGTCCCCCTGCGCTTGCTTCGGCTGCTGACTCTGCATCTGCTGCGGTTGCAGCTGCGGTTGCGGCTGCGGCTGCGGCTGCGGCTGCTGGCTCTGCATCTGCTGCTGTTGCGGCTTATATAACTGCCTCTGTTGCGGTTGCGTCTGATACGACTGCTGTTGCTTGTACTGCGGTTGATCCGGCTGCTGCATCCGCTGCTTCAGGAACGGCTGCGGCTGATACAGCCACTGCTGGTACATCAGCTGCTGCGGCTGATACATCAGCAGCTGATTTGGCTGTTGCTGCTGATTCAGGAAGTTCCTCAGAAATTCCCTGTTGTCATGGATGACTTCTGTTACTACTGCCGCCAACAGAGCGGAAACCACCAGTGTGTACCTCATGGTCTCTCCTGAGAGATATGAAAGAAAAAGGAAGCTTCTGAGAGATATGGAAGAAAGGAAAAAGTTCTGAGAGCTGTGGAAGAGAGGACACAGCTCAGAGAGCTGTGGAAGAGAGGACACAGCTCAGAGAGCTGTGGAAGAGAGAACACAGCTCAGAGAGCTGTGGAAGAGAGGACACAGCTCAGAGAGCTGTGGAAGAGAGAACACAGCTCAGAGAGCTGTGGAAGAGAGGACACAGCTCAGAGAGCTGTGGAAGAGAGGACACAGCTCAGAGAGCTGTGGAAGAGAGAACACAGCTCAGAGAGCTGTGGAAGAGAGGACACAGCTCAGAGAGCTGTGGAAGAGAGGACACAGCTCAGAGAGCTGTGGAAGAGAGAACACAGCTCAGAGAGCTGTGGAAGAGAGGACACAGCTCAGAGAGCTGTGGAAGAGAGGACACAGCTCAGAGAGCTGTGGAAGAGAGGACACAGCTCAGAGAGCTGTGGAAGAGAGAACACAGCTCAGAGAGCTGTGGAAGAGAGGACACAGCTCAGAGAGCTGTGGAAGAGAGGACACAGCTCAGAGAGCTGTGGAAGAGAGGACACAGCTCAGAGAGCTGTGGAAGAGAGAACACAGCTCAGAGAGCTGTGGAAGAGAGAACACAGCTCAGAGAGCTGTGGAAGAGAGGACACAGCTCAGAGAGCTGTGGAAGAGAGGACACAGCTCAGAGAGCTGTGGAAGAGAGGACACAGCTCAGAGAGCTGTGAAAGAGAGGACACAGCTCAGAGAGCTGTGGAAGAGAGGACACAGCTCAGAGAGCTGTGGAAGAGAGGACACAGCTCAGAGAGCTGTGAAAGAGAGGACACAGCTCAGAGAGCTGTGGAAGAGAGGACACAGCTCAGAGAGCTGTGGAAGAGAGGACACAGCTCAGAGAGCTGTGGAAGAGAGGACACAGCTCAGAGAGCTGTGGAAGAGAGGAAGTCAGGTATTGCGTTAATTAAAGTGTGTGGTAAAACAACAGTAAGTGTGTTACAATGTGTCAGGGGCGAGTGTGAGGGCAAATGTAAGCAAGAAAAACTGAGAAAACCGATAAGGGGGATAGAGAAGAGACAGGAGTAGAAGTGAGAGAAAATGAGTAAAGATAAAAGAGGTAGAAGAGGTATGAAAGGAGTTGGATAATAAATTAATTAGTAGGGGATATATAAAATAAATATAAGTGGGATAAAATAAGTAGTTGAGCGATAAAGGGAGTAGGGAAGAGATAAAAGGAGTAGATGAGAGATAAAAGGAGTAGAGGAGAGATAAAGGAAATAGGAGAGGAATAAATGGGGTAGATGAGAAATATGAAAGGGGGGCAGAAGAGAAATAACAGATCAAACATTTATTTAAGAAGTATTTAGTTGTTGTATCAAATAGAATTAGATATGTTAGGTAAGACACATATGCAACAGTTAGACAACTTTATTCCGAAACGTTTCGCCTACACAGTAGGCTTCTTCAGTCGAATACAGAAAGTAGGCAGGAACAGTAGAGATGTGAAGACGATGTAATCAGATCTCTACTGTTCCTGCCTACTTTCTGTATTCGACTGAAGAAGCCTACTGTGTAGGCGAAACGTTTCGGAATAAAGTTGTCTAACTGTTGCATATGTGTCTTACCTAACAACCTGTCGGTATTGTATACCATTGTGATGTTCAGAATTAGATATAAATCAAGTTGCTTGAGGAGGAAACATGATTGTTACTGTTGTAACAGTAATCTGTTCTGGTTGTGTGGCCAGAATACACAATAAAAACAGTTCCGCATTGACAGGATATGAACGGTTCCATACTGACAGTAAATAATCTGTTCCACATTGTCAGAATAAAAACCGTTCCACATTGACAGGATATGAACTGTTCCACACTGACAGGATATGAATTGTTCCACACTGACAGGATATAAACTATTTCACACTGACACTATATAAACCCTTCTACACTGACAGGATACAATCTCGTCCATACTACACAAATAACCCGTACATAGGAGAGAGGGGCTTACGACGACGTTTCGGTCCGACTTGAACCATTTACAAAGTCACACTGACAGGATATCAACTCTTCCACACTGACATTATATAAACCTATCTACACTGGCAGAATATAAATTCCTCCACAGTGACAGTCATAACAAGCAAGTGTGTCAAGTAATAACATTTACCAGAAACAAATTAACTGTTGCAGTGAAAAAGATAATTTTTTTAATATTATAATCACAGGGGAGACAAAAATCATGGTAGGTTAAACAAGGCGAGCCAAAGCATTGTAGAATAGGTCCATTTCCTTGAATCAAGAGCCCATGACCTTCATCAAGGCACTTTCCTTCATGGGAAACAGTATACAAAGAAGGAAGACATTACGGAACTCATCACTGTATTTTCTTGAAAGACGTAAAATTGATCGTAGTTTTGCTATATCGATCCCGAATTTAGAAGGTGAAAGAGGGAGAATTATTATTAATAATAAAGCACTAACCGACAAGGGTCATGTAACGCTGTGGGACAGAAAATAGTGCCGGGGCTATAAACAGCTAGGTGGAGAGGGAATCAGAGGTGAGGGGAGATATGGGCTGGGAGGGACGCTAGGGGCTATGCGTCAAAGTTTGTATAGTAAAGCAGATGCTGACAGAAAGTCAATAAGTGATCGGAAGTTAAAGGCAGGTCCGTCTTCAAGAAAGGAAGATAAGGCAAGAGCGGTAGGGCGGCGGCGTCGGAAGTAAATTCTTCCATCAGGAGAATTAATGTTCTCTAAGGCACTGTTCCAGATTTCATGCGTCTCTCCCACGTACATTTGGTCACAGCTATCACACGCGATCGCCCGCCGTCCTCCACTGATACCGAATTATTGAGTTCTATAAAGTTTTCCACCAATGTCCATAAACCTAAATAAATATTAGATATTATTACCACGAATCACCGGTTAGAAGATACTGAGATCAAAAAAAAAAAAAAAAAAAAAAGCTACGTAAAAGGAATCATCACCGTAGCCGTTCCCTGAGCCCACTAAATCTATATCACAAAATTGATAATCCTTGTTGATGGGAACAGCATCCTAGTTACCACAACTGACAAAGACAGCAGAGTGGCAATATTCAGTAGTTCCAATTGCACCTCTAGACCTCATAACCTCCCTGGCGAACATAATACTTTTGAAATGTTATAAGACTGTCAGCTACAAGAGGTAACTGAAGGTTTGCTTCAATAAGGTCGACGCCTCTTCTGTGAGACTGATCAGGGCAGGACCCGACTATACCTTCTTCCTGGTAATCCATAACCTGTTATGTTACATGGGATTCCAACTCAGGTATTGGTACATATTAGTAGCACTCCAAACAGGCTCGTGGATCTACTTGCTAAGCACATTTTTAAATTACTTGGTACCATAAGTTAAGCCTACCTAAAACACTCTGGAGAACTTATCTCATGTATGAGGGGCATCAACGACAAAAACAGAAATATTGCCAGTTTTGACATCATCTCCTATTTTTTTTATTAATGATCCCACCACACAGGTCAGCAGCAGAGTTAGAAACAGCCACATGTATGAAACTCAAATAACTTTCGTAAATTCAGCTGTCATCAAATTAATGGCAGTAACTAGGAAAATTTAAAGCAATCCGAAAACCAGACAAAATAAGGATCCATACAACAAAGCATTGTAAAAAAAAAAAAACAGTAAACAATCGATTACTGTACCTCTTACAAGCTAAGATTAGCGAGTAAATATCACCGGGAGGGACCAATAAGTCCACCTTGTAGGGCACTCACAGCAGGCATGTGATTATCACTTTGGCAGCATATAAATACTAGCGTGGCCTTGATCACCCTTCTATTTAGTTGCTGTTCATCGCCGGATATTCAATCCTCAATGGTATCATTGCTGCAAAAGACGATCAAGGCTCACGTAGGATTATACTCTCCTTGATCCTCTAGCTATGTTTTTGTTGCTTAGAACTAGGGTAGGACCACTGACAGGCTGAGCATGAGAGCTATAAATTCTTGCTTTACTGCACGTATGGAATTTATTCCTAATGTACATTGCTACTGACCAAAAAATTCTTGGTGTTGTCTACAAATGTTACACCACGTTAATAAATGCTAGCGCACGTCGAACTGTACTTACACACATGCACACATACACACACACACACACACACACACACACACACACACACACACACACACACACACACACACACACACACACACACACACACACACACACACACACACACACACACACACACACATGGTATCACAGTGGGCACCTGTGACGAGCGGGGTCCCACAGGGGTCGGTCCTAGGACCAGTGCTATTTCTGATATATGTGAATGACATGATGGAAGGGATAGACTCAGAAGTGTCCCTGTTCGCAGATGATGTGAAGTTAATGAGGAGAATTAAATCAGATGAGGATCAGGCAGGACTTCAAAGAGACCTGGACAGACTGGACACGTGGTCCAGCAGCTGGCTTCTTGAATTCAACCCTGCCAAATGCAAAGTCATGAAGATCGGAGAAGGGCAAAGAAGACCGCAGACAGAGTATAGACTAGGTGGCCAAGGGCTGCAAACCTCGTTCAAGGAGAAAGATCTGGTGGTGACCATAACACCGAGCATGTCTCCGGAGGCATAAATCAACCAGATAACTGCTGCGGCATACGGGCACCTGGCAAACCTGAGAACAGCGTTCCGATACCAAAGTAAGGAATCGTTCAAGACACTGTACACCGTGTACATCAGGCCCATACTGGAGTATGCAGCACCAGTTTGGAACCCACACCTGGTCAAACACGTCAAGAAATTAGAGAGAGTGCAAAGGTTTGCAACAAGGCTAGTTCCGGAGCTCAGGGGTATGTCCTACGAAGAAAGGTTGAGGGAAATCAGACTGACGACATTGGAGGACAGGCGGGTCAGGGGAGACATGATAACGACATACAAAATACTGCGTGGAATAGATAAGGTAGACAGAGACAGGTTGTTCCAGAGAGGGGACACAGAAACAAGGGGTCACAGTTGGAAGCTGAAGACTCAGACGAGTCAGAGGGATGTTAGGAAGTATCTCTTCAGTCATAGAGTCGTCAGAAAGTGGAATAACCTAACAAGTGATGTAGTGGAGGCAGGAACCATACATAGCTTTAAGACCAGGTATGACAAAGCTCTGGAAGCAAAGAGAGAGGACCTAGTAGCGATCAGTGAAGAGGAGGGGCCAGGAGCTGAGTCTCGACCCCTTCAACCACAATTAGGGGAGTACACACACACACACACACACACACACACACACACACACACACACACACACACAGAGGTTTGTACCCAAGGGTAACAGGAGTAATGAAAAAGCCAGGATGAGCCCATGGTTTACCCAAAGGTGCAGGGAGGCAAAAACCAAGTGTGCTAGGGAATGGAAGAAATATAGAAGGCAAAGGACCCAGGAGAATAAGGAGAACAGTCGTAGAGCCAGAAACGAATATGCACAGATAAGAAGGGAGGCCCAAAGACAATATGAAAATGACATAGCAGCGAAAGCCAAATCTGACCCGAAACTGTTGTACAGCCACATCAGGAGGAAAACAACAGTCAAGGACCAGGTAATCAGGCTAAGGAAGGAAGGAGGAGAGACAACAGGAAATGACCGTGAAGTATGTGAAGAATTCAACAAGAGATTCAAAGAAGTGTTCACAGAGGAGACAGAAGGGACTCCAGAAAGACGGAGAGGTGGGGCACACCACCAAGTGCTGGACACAGTGCACACAACCGAGGAAGAAGTGAAGAGGCTTCTGAGTGAGCTAGATACCTCAAAGGCAATGGGGCCAGATAACATCTCCCCATGGGTATTGAGAGAGGGAGCAGAGGCGCTATGTGTACCCCTAACAACAATATTCAATACATCTATCGAAACAGGGAGATTGCCTGAGGCATGGAAGACAGCAAATGTAGTCCCAATCTTTAAAAGAGGAGACAGACATGAAGCATTAAACTACAGACCAGTGTCACTGACATGTATAGTATGCAAAATCATGGAGAAGATTATCAGGAGAAGAGTGGTGGAACACCTAGAAAGGAATGATCTCATCAACAGCAGCCAGCATGGTTTCAGGGACGGGAAATCCTGTGTCACAAACCTACTGGAGTTCTATGACATGGTGACAGCAGTAAGACAAGAGAGAGAGGGGTGGGTGGATTGCATTTTCTTGGACTGCAAGAAGGCGTTTGACACAGTTCCACACAAGAGATTGGTGCAAAAACTGGAGGACCAAGCAGGGATAACAGGGAAGGCACTACAATGGATCAGGGAATACTTGTCAGGAAGACAGCAGCGAGTCATGGTACGTGGCGAGGTGTCAGAGTGGGCACCTGTGACCAGCGGGGTCCCGCAGGGGTCAGTCCTAGGACCAGTGCTGTTTCTGGTATTTGTGAACGACATGACGGAAGGAATAGACTCTGAGGTGTCCCTGTTTGCAGATGACGTGAAGTTGATGAGAAGAATACACTCGATCGAAGACCAGGCAGAACTACAAAGGGATCTGGACAGGCTGCAGACCTGGTCCAGCAATTGGCTCCTGGAGTTCAATCCCACCAAGTGCAAAGTCATGAAGATTGGGGAAGGGCAAAGAAGGCCGCAGACGGAGTACAGTCTAGGGGGTCAGAGACTACAAACCTCACTCAAGGAAAAAGATCTTGGGGTGAGAATAACACCAGGCACATCTCCTGAAGCGCACATCAACCAAATAACTGCTGCAGCATATGGGCGCCTAGCAAACCTCAGAACAGCATTCCGACATCTTAATAAGGAATCGTTCAGGACCCTGTACACCGTATACGTTAGGCCCATATTGGAGTATGCGGCACCAGTTTGGAACCCACACCTAGCCAAGCACGTAAAGAAACTAGAGAAAGTGCAAAGGTTTGCAACAAGACTAGTCCCAGAGCTAAGAGGTATGTCCTACGAGGAGAGGTTAAGGGAAATCAACCTGACGACACTGGAGGACAGGAGAGATAGGGGGGACATGATAACGACATACAAAATACTGAGAGGAATTGACAAGATGGACAAAGACAGGATGTTCCAGAGATTGGACACAGTAACAAGGGGACACAGTTGGAAGCTGAAGACACAGATGAATCACAGGGATGTTAGGAAGTATTTCTTCAGCCACAGAGTAGTCAGTAAGTGGAATAGTTTGGGAAGCGATGTAGTGGAGGCAGGATCCATACATAGCTTTAAGCAGAGGTATGATAAAGCTCACGGCTCAGGGAGAGTGACCTAGTAGCGATCAGTGAAGAGGCGGGGCCAGGAGCTCGGACTCGACCCCCGCAACCTCAACTAGGTGAGAACTAGGTGAGTACACACACACACACACACACACACACACATACGCAAGGTGGACAAAAGACAGGATGTTCCAGAGAGGGGACACAGAAACAAGAGGTCACAGTTGGAAGTTGAAGACTCAGATGAATCTAAGGGATGTTAGGAAATATTTCTTCAGTGATAGAGTTGTCAGGAAGTGGAATAGCCTAACAAGTGACGTAGTGGAGGCGGGAACCATACATAGTTTTAAGACGAGATTTGATAAAACTCATGGAGCAGGGAGAGAGAGGACCCAGTAGCAATCAGTGAAGAGGTGGGGCCTGGAGCTATGTCTTGATCCCTGCAACCACAAATAGGTGAGTACAAAAAGGTGAGTACTCACAAACACAACACCTGTGAATTATTATTATTATTATGATTATTATTATTATTATTATTATTATTATTATTATTATTATTATTATTATTATTATTATTATTATTATTATTATTATTGTTGTTGTTGTTATTTATCTTAGAAGGATGACATTCAGGAGGCTGCCTAATTTTTTCTTTTTTTTTTCTTCCTCCTCCAACTTCTCAGTTACAATTACATAAACATGAGACCAACAAAAAAGGGGTTAATTTGATAGTACTAAATGGATGACCCAGGAACATGCGGGTTAATTTGACAGTATTAACTGGTTGACTCAAAAACAAGCGGGTTAATTTTACTATACTAGATGGTTGATGCAAGAACATGCTCCTCTGTCCTAACAATTACCACAGCTTTCAGAAGATTATAATGCAAAACTGAACTCATTAACATCACACATACAATGTTGGAATGTTTACTTAGCATGCACGAAAGGAAACCAAAGGACAATTAATAGAGCGTCAAGGTTTATATACCCTGAGAGGGACTGCAGATAAATGTTACGAAAACTGCAGATCAATTGAGTTTATGGGATTTTGTCTTAATGAAGAAGAAATGAAAATCTCCCGTTGTTACCCAGACAAATGAATCTTTGTAAATTAATATGAATCTGTGTTTACAGTGTTAATCTCAGGGCGAACGCTGTAAATTAATAACTTATACAATGAAGTATTCGACATCATTTGGGGAATTTGTACTTCAGAGGCTGATGGTACTCAACTCTTTATTGCACTCGTACTCTTTGGTGTTTTAAAGATTGGTCCTTCAGGGAAGTTTAGAGATGGCAGCTTGAGTCCTATGCAGGAATATATGAATTCGGAATTTCGAAGTATAGTAGTGTGATCACGATAGTTACAGCCGGTTATAGTCCTGTTGGAGATACCGTGTCAAAAGTTGCAATTTATAATGGTTGTTGGAGAAAATATAACACCAGCAGTGTTCACGTTATACCGTCTGTACAACTGAATTGATATTTGGGAGTCGATGTGTAGTGCTCCGCCTGGCCCCTGTGACGCGTGAGGTACTATACAAGGTTCTCCATGGTATATTGCTACCAGGAGCGACGATGTAACACTGGACGGTGGTGCAGGATGCTCTGTGTCGTGTGTGGTGAGCTAGACACACATTTTCATTCTGTGTATTTCTGTGAAAGGTTTGCGAGGGTTAGAATGTGAGTGACTATACATCTAGGTATAACATGTATCAACAGAGACAAAATTGGCTAACTAACGTTATGGTGTTTTACATTAAGATAATGTGATTGTTATAGGAAGTTCGAGGTCCGATTAGATTATAAGAATAATATAAGAATAATGAAGTGATGTTTGTAGTGTATAATGGGAAGTGATGTTTGTAGTGTATAATGAGAAGTGATGTTTGTAGTGTATAATGGGAAGTGATGTTTGTAGTGTATAATGAGAAGTGATGTTTGTAGTGTATAATGAGAAGTGATATTTGTAGTGTATAATAGGAAGTGATGTTTGTAGTGTATAATGGGAAGTGATGTTTGTAGTGTATAATGGGAAGTGATGTTTGTAGTGTATAATGGGAAGTGATGTTTGTAGTGTATAATGGGAAGTGATGTTTGTAGTGTATAATGGGAAGTGATGTTTGTAGTGTATAATGGGAAGTGATGTTTGTAGTGTATAATGGGAAGTGATGTTTGTAGTGTATAATGGGAAGTGATGTTTGTAGTGTATAATGGGAAGTGATGTTTGTAGTGTATAATGGGAAGTGATGTTTGTAGTGTATAATGGAAAGTGATGTTTGTAGTGTATAATGGGAAGTGATGTTTGTAGTGTATAATGGGAAGTGATGTTTGTAGTGTATAATGGGAAGTGATGTTTGTAGTGTATAATGGGAAGTGATGTTTGTAGTGTATAATGGAAAGTGATGTTTGTAGTGTATAATGGGAAGTGATGTTTGTAGTGTATAATGGGAAGTGATGTTTGTAGTGTATAATGGAAAGTGATGTTTGTAGTGTATAATGGGAAGTGATGTTTGTAGTTTGTAGTGAGGGTGTAATTTTTGTAGTGTAGAGAGGTTGTAATGTTTGTAGTGTAGTGAGGTTGTAATGTTTGTAGTGTTGAGAGGTTGTAATGTTTGTAGTGTAGTGAGGTTGTAATGTTTGTAGTGTAGTGAGGTTGTAATGTTTGTAGTGTAGTGAGGTTGTAATGTTTGTAGTGTAGTGAGGTTGTAATGTTTGTAGTGTAGTGAGGTTGTAATGTTTGTAGTGTTGAGAGGTTGTAATGTTTGTAGTGTAGTGAGGTTGTAATGTTTGTAGTGTAGTGAGGTTGTAATGTTTGTAGTGTAGTGAGGTTGTAATGTTTGTAGTGTAGTGAGGTTGTAATGTTTGTAGTGTAGTGAGGTTGTAATGTTTGTAGTGTAGTGAGGTTGTAATGTTTGTAGTGTAGTGAGGTTGTAATGTTTGTAGTGTAGAGAGGTTGTAATGTTTGTAGTGTAGTGAGGTTGTAATGTTTGTAGTGTAGTGAGGTTGTAATGTTTGTAGTGTACAGAGGTTGTAATGTTTGTAGTGTAGTGAGGTTGTAATGTTTGTAGTGTAGTGAGGTTGTAATGTTTGTAGTGTAGAGAGGTTGTAATGTTTGTAGTGTAGTGAGGTTGTAATGTTTGTAGTGTAGTGAGGTTGTAATATTTGTAGTGTAGAGAGGTTGTAATGTTTGTAGTGTAGTGAGGTTGTAATGTTTGTAGGGTGGTGGGGGTGTAATGTTTGTAGTGTAGTGAGGTTGTAATGTTTGTAGTGTAGTGAGGTTGTAATGTTTGTAGTGTAGTGAGGTTGTAATGTTTGTAGTGTAGTGAGGTTGTAATGTTTGTAGTGTAGTGAGGTTGTAATGTTTGTAGTGTAGTGAGGTTGTAATGTTTGTAGTGTAGTGAGGTTGTAATGTTTGTAGTGTAGTGAGGTTGTAATGTTTGTAGTGTAGTGAGGCTGTAATGTTTGTAGTGTAGTGAGGTTGTAATGTTTGTAGTGTAGTGAGGTTGTAATGTTTGTAGTGTAGAGAGGTTGTAATGTTTGTAGTGTAGTGAGGTTGTAATGTTTATAGTGTAGTGAGGTTGTAATGTTTGTAGTGTAGTGAGGTTGTAATGTTTGTAGTGTAGTGAGGTTGTAATGTTTGTAGTGTAGTGAGGTTGTAATGTTTGTAGTGCAGTGAGGTTGTAATGTTTGTAGTGTAGTGAGGTTGTAATGTTTGTAGTGTAGAGAGGTTGTAATGTTTTAGTGTAGTGAGGTTGTAATGTTTGTAGTGTAGTGAGGTTGTAATGTTTGTAGTGTAGAGAGGTTGTAATGTTTGTAGTGTAGTGAGGTTGTAATGTTTGTAGTGTAGTGAGGTTGTAATGTTTGTAGTGTAGTGAGGTTGTAATGTTTGTAGTGTAGTGAGGTTGTAATGTTTGTAGTGTATTGAGGGTGTAATGTTTGTAGTGTAGTGAGGTTGTAATGTTTGTAGTGTGGTGGGGGTGTAATGTTTGTAGTGTAGTGAGGTTGTAATGTTTGTAGGGTGGTGGGGGTGTAATGTTTGTAGTGTAGTGAGGTTGTAATGTTTGTAGTGTAGTGAGGTTGTAATGTTTGTAGTGTAGTGAGGTTGTAATGTTTATAGTGTAGTGAGGTTGTAATGTTTGTAGTGTAGTGAGGTTGTAATGTTTGTAGTGTAGTGAGGTTGTAATGTTTGTAGTGTAGTGAGGTTGTAATGTTTGTAGTGTAGTGAGGTTGTAATGTTTGTAGTGTAGAGAGGTTGTAATGTTTGTAGTGTAGAGAGGTTGTAATGTTTGTAGTGTAGTGAGGTTGTAATGTTTGTAGTGTAGTGAGGTTGTAATGTTTGTAGTGTAGAGAGGTTGTAATGTTTGTAGTGTAGAGAGGTTGTAATGTTTGTAGTGTAGTGAGGTTGTAATGTTTGTAGTGTAGTGAGGGTGTAATGTTTGTAGTGTAGTGAGGGTGTAATGTTTGTAGTGTAGTGAGGGTGTAATGTTTGTAGTGTAGTGAGGTTGTAATGTTTGTAGTGTAGTGAGGTTGTAATGTTTGTAGTGTAGTGAGGGTGTAATGTTTGTAGTGTAGTGAGGGTGTAATGTTTGTAGTGTAGTGAGGGTGTAATGTTTGTAGTGTAGTGAGGTTGTAATGTTTGTAGTGTAGTGAGGGTGTAATGTTTGTAGTTTAGTGAGGTTGTAATGTTTGTAGTGTAGTGAGGTTGTAATGTTTGTAGTGTAGTGAGGGTGTAATGTTTGTAGTGTAGTGAGGGTGTAATGTTTGTAGTGTAGTGAGGTTGTAATGTTTGTAGTGTAGTGAGGGTGTAATGTTTGTAGTGTAGTGAGGGTGTAATGTTTGTAGTGTAGTGAGGTTGTAATGTTTGTAGTGTAGTGAGGGTGTAATGTTTGTAGTGTAGTGAGGGTGTAATGTTTGTAGTGTAGTGAGGTTGTAATGTTTGTAGTGTAGTGAGGTTGTAATGTTTGTAGTGTAGTGAGGGTGTAATGTTTGTAGTGTAGTGAGGGTGTAATGTTTGTAGTGTAGTGAGGTTGTAATGTTTGTAGCGTAGTGAGGTTGTAATGTTTGTAGTTTGTAATGGTGGAGTGATGTTTGTGAGGTGTAATGAAGATGTGATGTTAGGTTAGCATTAGTGATATGATGTTTGTTTGTTTCATAGTGTAGAAGTCTTCTGGGGTGTGTATTGGCAATGACTATTGATGTGAAAAACTGAATATTGTTGCCCTAAGACTGTAACAGTAACAGCATCACTGTTACCAATTAACCACGCGGAGTGTATATATGTGTGTATATATATATATATATATATATATATATATATATATATATATATATATAT
>NC_091294.1:39885012-39922512 GCF_038502225.1 Cherax quadricarinatus | reverse complement strand
CACTTGTTGGTATATTCCCTCTTGATGTTCCCTTCTGTGCTGTCTTCCCACAGCCCTTCCTGTCTCTACTGTGAAAACTTCCTTAAATCTCCTGTTCAGCTCCTCACATACCTCCTGATCGTTTCTTGTGAGTTCTCCACCTTCTGTCCTTAATCTGATCACCTGGTCTTTGACTGTTGTCTTCCTCCTGATGTGGCTATACAACAGTTTCGGGTCAGTCTTGATTCTCGATGCTATGTCATTTTCATACTGTCGCTGGGCCTCCCTCCTTACCTGTGCATACTCATTCGTGGCTCTGCAACTGGTCTCCCTATTTTCATGTGTTCTCTGCCTTCTGTACTTTTTCCATTCTCTATTGCACTTTGTTTTTGCCTCCTTACACCGTCGGGTAAACCAGGGGCTCGTTCTGGTCTTCCCGTTGTTACTGTTGCCCTTGGGAATAAACCTTTCCACTGCCTCCTTGCATTTTGTTGTTACATATTCCATCATTTCATTTACTGGCTTTCCTGCCAGTTCTCTGTCCCACTGGACCTCCCGCAGGAAGTTCTTCAACCCTATGTAGTCCCCTCTTTTATAGTCAGGCTTTTCCCATTCAACTCCTGTTATTCTCTCCACTTGCAGCTCTACTATGTATTCAAAGCACAGAACCACGTGGTCGCTAGCTCCTAGGGGACTCTCATACTTGATGTCCTCAATATCTGAGCTGCCCAGGGTGAACACAAGGTCCAATCTTGCTGGTTCATCCTCCCCTCTCACTCTGGTAGTGTCTTTAACATGTTGGTGTATGAGGTTTTCCAGCACCACGTCCAACATCCTGGCTCTCCATGTTTCGGGACCCCCATGTGGCTCCAGGTTTTCCCAGTCAATCTCCCTGTGGTTGAAATCCCCCATAACCAGCAACTTTGCTCTGCTGGAATGAGCTCTTCTTGCCACCTCAGCAAGTGTGTCCACCATTGCTCTGTTGCTCTCTTCATATTCTTCTCTTGGCCTCCTGCAGTTCTGTGGTGGATTATACATCACTGCAATGACCACTTTGTGTTCCCCAGACTGAAGTGTACCTGCTATGTAGTCTCTTTCTCCCGTCTCATCTATGCCTTCCATTTTCTCGAATTTCCATCTGTTTTTTACGAGCAGAGCAACCCCACCTCCCCCCCTGCCCCTTCTATCTTTCCTCATGATCTGGTATCCTGGTGGGAAGATTGCATCTGTTATTTTGTGTGCGTGTGTATGTGTGCGTGTGTATGTGTGCGTGTGTGTGTGTGTGTGTGTGTGTGTGTGTGTGTGTGTGTGTGTGTGTGTGTGTGTGTGTGTGTGTGTGTGTGTGTGTGTGTGTGTCGTGCCGAATAGGCAGAACTTGCGGTCTTGGCTTAAATAGCAACGCTCATCTTGCCATATAGGACAAGCAAAAATTTGTGTATGCAATAATTTCGCCAAAATCATTCTGAACCTAACGAAAAAAAAAATATTTCTCTGTGTTTGTTTAGTATTAAATTATTGTAAACAAATCTAAAATATATTTAGTTGGGTTAGGCTAAAATAAGTTGCGCTTGTTATAATAAGGTTAGGTAAGTTTTCTAAGTTTCTTTTGGTGAAAAATTATAAATTTTTACATCAACGTTAATGAAAAAAATATATCTTTAAACGTATAAGAGAAAATTTTAGAAAGGACTTAATTTTAAATGAGTTCTTGCTCATTGACCAGTTTTACATATTCGGCACGACATATATATATATATATATATATATATATAGCATATGAGAAGTTTTTACAAAGTAGAAGTGATGCAAGGAGGGAAGAGTATATGGAGAAAAAGAGAGAGGTTAAGAGAGTGGTGAAGCAATGTAAAAAGAGAGCAAATGAGAGAGTGGGTGAGATGTTATCAACAAATTTTGTTGAAAATAAGAAAAAGTTTTGGAGTGAGATTAACAAGTTAAGAAAGCCTAGAGAACAAATGGATTTGTCAGTTAAAAATAGGAGAGGAGAGTTATTAAATGGAGAGTTAGAGGTATTGGGAAGATGGAGGGAATATTTTGAGGAATTGTTAAATGTTGATGAAGATAGGGAAGCTGTGATTTCGTGTATAGGGCAAGGAGGAATAACATCTTGTAGGAGTGAGGAAGAGCCAGTTGTGAGTGTGGGGGAAGTTCGTGAGGCAGTAGGTAAAATGAAAGGGGGTAAGGCAGCCGGGATTGATGGGATAAAGATAGAAATGTTAAAAGCAGGTGGGGATATAGTTTTGGAGTGGTTGGTGCAATTGTTTAATAAATGTATGGAAGAGGGTAAGGTACCTAGGGATTGGCAGAGAGCATGCATAGTTCCTTTGTATAAAGGCAAAGGGGATAAAAGAGAGTGCAAAAATTATAGGGGGATAAGTCTGTTGAGTGTACCTGGTAAAGTGTATGGTAGAGTTATAATTGAAAGAATTAAGAGTAAGACGGAGAATAGGATAGCAGATGAACAAGGAGGCTTTAGGAAAGGTAGGGGGTGTGTGGACCAGGTGTTTACAGTGAAACATATAAGTGAACAGTATTTAGATAAGGCTAAAGAGGTCTTTGTGGCATTTATGGATTTGGAAAAGGCGTATGACAGGGTGGATAGGGGGGCAATGTGGCAGATGTTGCAAGTGTATGGTGTAGGAGGTAGGTTACTGAAAGCAGTGAAGAGTTTTTACGAGGATAGTGAGGCTCAAGTTAGAGTATGTAGGAAAGAGGGAAATTTTTTCCCAGTAAAAGTAGGCCTTAGACAAGGATGTGTGATGTCACCGTGGTTGTTTAATATATTTATAGATGGGGTTGTAAGAGAAGTAAATGCGAGGGTCTTGGCAAGAGGCGTGGAGTTAAAAGATAAAGAATCACACACAAAGTGGGAGTTGTCACAGCTGCTCTTTGCTGATGACACTGTGCTCTTGGGAGATTCTGAAGAGAAGTTGCAGAGATTGGTGGATGAATTTGGTAGGGTGTGCAAAAGAAGAAAATTAAAGGTGAATACAGGAAAGAGTAAGGTTATGAGGATAACAAAAAGATTAGGTGATGAAAGATTGAATATCAGATTGGAGGGAGAGAGTATGGAGGAGGTGAACGTATTCAGATATTTGGGAGTGGACGTGTCAGCGGATGGGTCTATGAAAGATGAGGTGAATCATAGAATTGATGAGGGAAAAAGAGTGAGTGGTGCACTTAGGAGTCTGTGGAGACAAAGAACTTTGTCCTTGGAGGCAAAGAGGGGAATGTATGAGAGTATAGTTTTACCAACGCTCTTATATGGGTGTGAAGCGTGGGTGATGAATGTTGCAGCGAGGAGAAGGCTGGAGGCAGTGGAGATGTCATGTCTGAGGGCAATGTGTGGTGTGAATATAATGCAGAGAATTCGTAGTTTGGAAGTTAGGAGGAGGTGCGGGATTACCAAAACTGTTGTCCAGAGGGCTGAGGAAGGGTTGTTGAGGTGGTTCGGACATGTAGAGAGAATGGAGCGAAACAGAATGACTTCAAGAGTGTATCAGTCTGTAGTGGAAGGAAGGCGGGGTAGGGGTCGGCCTAGGAAGGGTTGGAGGGAGGGGGTAAAGGAGGTTTTGTGTGCGAGGGGCTTGGACTTCCAGCAGGCATGCGTGAGCGTGTTTGATAGGAGTGAATGGAGACAAATGGTTTTTTAATACTTGACGTGCTGTTGGAGTGTGAGCAAAGTAACATTTATGAAGGGATTCAGGGAAACCGGCAGGCCGGACTTGAGTCCTGGAGATGGGAAGTACAGTGCCTGCACTCTGAAGGAGGGGTGTTAATGTTGCAGTTTAAAAACTGTAGTGTAAAGCACCCTTCTGGCAAGACAGTGATGGAGTGAATGATGGTGAAAGTTTTTCTTTTTCGGGCCACCCTGCCTTGGTGGGAATCGGCCGGTGTGATAATAAAAAAAAAAAAAAATATATATATATATATATATATATATATATATATATATATATATATATATATATATATATATATATATATATATAAACCACAAACAAGTGGTATTTAATCAATAACAAAGTGTGGCTAGCCGGGGGATCGAACCTGTGTTGTTTTAGCCAGCCTCGTGGGAAGAGAGTGAAAATTCCCGACGCTCTAAACCACTGGACCATACAATCCTACAAACATGAGCCTAGCAAACTAGGCTTGCTTCATGTTGTGAGGACATCCATCTCTGTATGTTTTCCAGTTGAGTTACATCCATTCTGTAATACGGTGACCAAAACTGTGCAGCATAATCTGAATGAGTCCCAACTAACAATATAAAACATACGCTTCATCAGTACTTGGATTTTATGACCACCGAGGTATCTGTAGAGACCTTGGTGATATTTTAGGGGATTTCTATTAATGGGAATAAACCGTTGTTCGCTGTAGCTGGCATAGTTTACTCTTCATTTGTTATTTTATATTTATTTTTTAATTACTAAATCAGTTGTATATTAAGGTGTGCGAATTTTTATTGTAGTGAGTACTGAACTTGTTTCGGGTTCAGCACTCAGCAAATCCCTCGATTTTCACCACCTGTTCCAGTGGTTTACAATGAGGTAATTGCTGAAATTAATGTCATGCAAAATATCAGTAACGAGTCTTCAAAAAGCATAAAAATCGTAAACAATAATATCGTTGGAGAAATGGACACGTGTGAAACTAGCAAGACATTTACTGCAGATAAGTGTCGTTCACCGAGAGATTTGTCAAACCATTACAAACAATGCAGAGTAGTCGTAGTAGTTACAGCAGTAACAGTAGTAAGTGGTAAGGTTATAATAGTACAAGTCGTAGTAGTAGTCTCAGTGTACAATGATTTGAAGAGACGGTGGAGCTGGTGAGTCGTGTTGGAGCAGATTTAGAATCACATTTTCTGCTAGGCAGACTAGTAGGAAACTGTATAATGGTTAGGATATCACCATGGAGAAAGTATGCTACTTACGTGTGGTTGAATTTCCATTATATTGCTGTGTCTGACGAGATCATTATTTGTTAGTAAGTCTACCGATAATGTGTTAGGTAAATGGACGAGAACATGTAGCAGACCCAATGCTGTTACTACTCAGCTAAGGGGCTTACTAAAGGACGATTTTACAGCCAGTACTTGTCTGACGTGTTTGTGGCAGCAGCACCAAATTTGGCCCTACTGTTTTAAGCTACAGCACCAGAAGGTCTCATGGTATATCTGGTCTCAAGACCCTGGAAGTCGAGACGGGTCGTATTAAATAATTGTTATTGATTAAACAGGTGACTGCGACTCGAACCGTAGACCATGCATATAACAAGATCAACGCAGTGACCACTCACCGATTTTAAGCAGGTAACAAGATTATTATTATTATTATAATCATAGGGGAGCGCTAAACCCTTAGGATTATACAGCGTACGTGGGGAGGGGAGATTGGAAGGTATTTAGGCTCAATTCAGGGAACCGGAGCACAGATCCAATTCCCTAGATCAAGAACCCCTCACCAGAGTCTAGGAACCTCCCTTGAGTAGCAGGTAACAAGAAACACCAAAAAAATGATGAAAGTTTTATTATCGAGTATTAACAATATGTTTAAATGCAATATATAACAAAGACATAACAATGGGACAAGCCATTAATCACAGACAAAATAAAACGAAGGGTAAGAGGAGCTCTGTGTATATTGATCTATAACTGTCTGCTGAAGAATTCTATATGACATATAATAAATGAAGAGGGAACCCTTTAGTTTCATTTCCTCTGCCTGGGTTAGCTTGTACCGGTGATAACTAACAGATCTGTGAACAGCTTCCCGTGTTTTTCCTGTTCTGGCTGCCCAGCCCGAGGCCACAGTTTCCATCGTTTTAAATAGTTATTGATTTTTATAAAGATATCTGACAAGCAAGTATAAGATCTATATTACATGTTAATTGGTACATTATCCACAGTCTCTTATTCCTACTGGAGCTGTTGCTGAATTCGTCGTTTGACAGATCCAGATGTTGTAGACGAAAGTAGTATTGGATAGATGCGTTGCAGGACATGTCTTTATCATGTCTTGACTTGACAAAACTCTACTTAAGGGAAAAGTGTTCCTAAAAAAAAAAAATGCTTGTTAAGTAACACTGTGCCTTTTGTTCATGTGATGCTGGTGATGGGATAGCAGACGGTCAGTCATTCATCTGCTCAGCCACTGGGGTTGCTGACGAGTTGGTTAGTTGATGCCAGTGACGGGGTCAAAGTCACAGACCGCTCGGGCAGCGCAAGAGAACTGGTCAGCTGTGTAGCCGTGCTCACACAGGTTCACCATGGCGTGCACCACCCGCAGAGCGTATGGGTTCTGAAACACATGGAAACATTAACATCCATAATATATATATATATATATATATATATATATATATATATATATATATATATATATATATATATATATATATTATGGGTTCTGAAACACATGGAAACATTAACATCCATAATATATATATATATATATATATATATATATATATATATATATATATATATATATATATATATATATATATATATATATATATATATATATATATATATATATATATATATATATATATATATATATATATATATATATATATATATATATATATATATATATATATATATATATATATATATATATATATATATATATATATATATATATATATATATATATATATATATATATATATATATATATATGCAAAACAACCACTGTGAAAGAATAGAGAAATTCCAAGCGCTTTCGTGACTACTTACATTATCAAGGAACAATGAAAGTAGAGCATCAAAGGAAGGTATATGAAGGGTCTAGCCCACACCTCACTATCAGATCCCACAACAAAGCAACACCTGACACGCCACTCATAAGAAAGAGAACACTGCAGCAGGCTCGCTGGCCCAACTAGACAGGTCCTTCACACAACCCACCAACAAACTATTCTACCCAAGAAATAAGTTTTTTAAAAATTATTATTTGTCCAATGTATTATTAAATTCTTCCCAAATTCTATTAATTATAAATGGATCTAATTTATATAAACCAAAGGAAATATTCATATTATTGTCAAAACTGTTTTTTATGAAACAAGATTCAATTACATTCCTGTCGACCATGGACTTGCTTGATACTACTTTCTCAACTTTTTGAAAATCAATTGGATGGTTAAAATCTCTTACATGAATAAATAGAGCATTGGAATCTTGTCCAGTTCTAATGCTATATTTATGTTGTTTTAATCTTAGTTCGAGATTTTTACCAGTTTGACCGTAATAAACTTTATCGCAAATTTTACAAGGAATCTTATAGACACATCCGTCAGCATTTTGGGGGGAATTCTTTATCAAAAGTTTTTTTTACTGTATGAAGATTTTTGAATACAACTTTAATATTAAAAATCTTAAGAAGAGAAGGCATGTCAACCAAGTTTTCATGGTAAGGGAAAACCAACATATTTTTAGTTGAATAAGGCTGGTTGTCCCTTTTTGGATTGTAAAAAGTATTTCCAGCAACTTTAAAAGATTTATCAATTACGTTTCTTGGGTATTTCAAATCATTACCTATTTCATAAATTTTGGATATTTCCTCATCTATGAACTCAGGACTACAAATTCGTAAAGCTCTCAAAAACATTGCTGAGAAAACAGACAGTTTGACTCTATCTTGATGCGAAGAATAATAGTGGACATAGAAACAGTTATTTGTAGGTTTTCTGTAAATTTTAAATTTGAATTCAGTACTACCCTTAATAATTAAAACATCTAGAAAAGGCAATGAGTTATTTTCTTCAAACTCAACAGTAAAGTTTATAGAATGGGCTAAGCTATTTAATTTTAATCAGCTTGGAATTTCTCTATTCTTTCACAGTGGTTGTTTTGCATATTCTGAAATCACCTGTTTAGTGTGATCTTATTGCATATATATATATATATATATATATATATATATATATATATATATATATATATACACACACACACACATACACCTACTTGCTGAGATGCTCCCCAGCCTTCAGCAGTCCAAAACTCAAGGAATATAACTCCCTCCTAAAGACCATGCTAGAGAGTGTATTGAATCTTTCTCATGATGATATTCAGTGGTTGCAATCCTCACAACCAGTCAGGCTTGAGGGGCTGGGAGTACGCAGATCCTCCCAGATTGCCCTACCAGCTTTCTTATTCTCCTACATAGTATTAAATGTGTTAATAAAACAAATTCTTCCTTACAACCTCAGTGACTAGGAAGGAATACAGGACCCTAGCTACGTTAGTGCCATTATCGAATGGGAGACTCTTGCTGCTCCAGCACCAAAATCTAGTCAGCACTGGCCTTCAGTCAGGAAAAGGTGCTTGCCAACATGCTTAGTGATGTAACAACAGACAGGCAGGCTGCCCATCTCCAAGCAGTGAGAGCACCTCACTTTGGGTACTTCCTTCAAACAGTTCCCATTTCGGCAAACATAACACACCTCGACTCTAAGACCCTCTCCTTCTCGCTGCCCCAATTCACACGGAATATACGTATATTTGTGGTGGTGTGTAAGCCGACCAATATGGTCTACATGGTCTTAACTGTTCCAAAAGCAAGGGCTGATATGCAAGACACAATGAAGTCAAAGCCATCATAAAGAGAAGCCTTGCTACAGCTGGATGCCCAGCCTAGAGGGAGCCCTGATCATTAGCAACCAACAATACTCACAACCCAGCAACGTGCCTCGACGGGATCACCATCTGTCCTTGGAAGAATGGTAAGCTCTTAGCATAGGACTATACCTGCGTGTCGACACTGGCTGACACCTACATCCATCACAGTGTGGGGCGACAGAGAGGAGTACAACACCGACAAGTACAGAGACATAATCCAACAGTATCAATTTGTCCCAGTGGGATCAAAGATCTTGGGATCATGGGGAAAAAAACGCTACACATTTCCTTAAAGAACTGGGTTCCAGACTCATCGACACCAGCCATTTTCATGTTCTAGTGCCTTAGCGTGGCCATCCAGAGGGGAAATGCTTACTGCATACTGGGCTCGCGTCCAGCTTCGGAGGAGCTGGAAGAAATTCATAATCTTTGATATGTTGTACCAATGTATTCATGTTTGTGTTTTTTTTTTGGTCAGTGTATTCTGTATATAAATAAAGTTCACATAGAATATAGAATATAGGGGGAAAGAAAATATTCAAACAGCTCCGGGGAGAACCTTAAGTTTTCCCTGAAGTACGTTTTTTCTCTTCTCTGAGGATGAGGGGTCGCCATTACAGTTCTAGTGGTGGTACCACCCTATATTTGTTATAATATATATATATATATATATATATATATATATATATATATATATATATATATATATATATATATATATATATATATATATATATATATATATATATAACTGTACTTTTTAAAGTAAGAGAAGTGAAGTATCTTACCAGCCCAAGGTTGAAGCAAAGGTCATGGAAGGTGCGGACAGAGCTCTGGTGGCAGTCATTATCGTGGATCTCCTGGTGTGTGTTGGTCATCATCTGTTCTGTGATGGCATCATCACCGGTTACCACCCTCACTATCTTCCTCATCGTCTCCTTCACGAAGGTGCGGTTCTTGTGGGCGAAAATGACCTCGTTAAGAATATCAGTCTTAGCCTAGATTAGGATCATTGCAATGTACTTTTATTGAGATGAGGGCCTGAAAATATTGCATGGGTTTAAGAGAGTTAAGATACTTAAATGATCTGCGCAATAAGCACTTCGTATAATTATCAAAACATTACCTGGCTTTAAAATGAAAGAGATGTCTTTTTATATAATGTCTAACTCTACAGTTCACTTTCAATTTGTGTACCGTTCTTACTGAATTAATCTATCACTTACATTTAGCTCATCTACCGATCCTAGGCAGTTCGTCTACCGCTCACATTTAATAGTCTTCTGCTCGTATTTAATACATTTACTGTTTATACCGCTTCTAAGAGGAAGTGCTGCTGTATCACATCCACTACTGAACTCACCTGCTGCATCACATCCACCTGTTGCTTCCAAAAGTCTGCGCCAGTGAGACCATTGGCTTTGTTCACGTTGTTTTGCAGGATGGCCAGAGGCACGTCCTCGCTGCGGATGGAAGATTGCTGGTGGCGGGGAGAAAGAGAGCTTTTTAAACTTTGGGGAAAAATGGACAAGACTAAGGTGACTAAGTGCGTGAAAAGTGAAGCCTGATTGAGAACAAAAAAAGTAACCTGTCAAATAAATGGAATTATTGTGCAAAAAAGTCTTCGAAAAGCATCAGATCACACGTTTGCATAATTATTAATAATGGCAAAGATGACGTCTAGTTTTGTATTTTTTTATTAATCACGTTTTGATATGGTTAGTGGAAAAGTGTGACTGGAAATATTAGGACAAGGGTAGAAGATCTTGGGCTATTCCCCTGTAACATGCTAATCAGGGACTAGTAGCTGCCGACTTCATCACCACTCACCAAGCATGGGTCATTCAGAGAGAGGAAGGGACCAAAGTCGTCAGCGACGGCAGCCTTGTTGCCCAAGAATGCCCCAGTCACCTCCTGATCCAGGGACTTCTCACCCCACTGGAGCACGTGGGAGGTTGTCGTCTCTTTCTTCACTATGAGGAACTGCTGCAGCAGTGTCTCATTTATGGTGTCCTCCTGCAGAAGTGCAATTTTGCTTAGACTTCACCCAGAGGTGATCAGTTAATTGGACATCGGCACTCATATTGCGAATGGACATGCCTCCATAAAAGTAAAACATTGGAACCCAACTGACATAACATTAACAATATCAACTTCATCCATAGCTCTTTTAAAATTCAGACATTACTGTAGTCAAACTTGAAGCCTATAAAAGAGGCACTCTCAACTTACAATATAAAAAATAATATCCCCCTTTGGTATATAAAATCGCAAATTATCCCCTCCAGGGGGTTGTAAGGAAGGTGTCCCCCAGTTATCGCAGGGAACAAAGACAAAGAAAAACAATAATTTTAACAAATACTACAGGAATCCTTCAACAATGTCAAATTGTTCCTTATGTTACCGTTACTTTCCGTAGCACCATCTAACACCTACGTAGTATCACTACTCTCGCTCAGTACCAGTACTTCACTATGCCAGTGAATACTGGGTTTTGAAAATAGCTTCTTGTGGGCAACTCTGCCAGGCCTGCCTGCCCAGGTCATCACCCTTCTTCCACTACACCCTCACCCTCATCACTCCTCACATTACCTCCTCCTCCCCCTCCCTCCTCCGCCTTCCACGAGGACTTGAGACTGCCAACCAGATCTAGGCCTATGCTCTCCACCACTCTCCAACCCCACCATGAACAACCCAAGGTATGTGCCTCCACCCACACGTGCCATTTTCCCTTCAATTCAAGTTCACTACACAGACTGAGCTATGGCAGACGATGCAGCTAGCCAGCCACAAAGCTAGGGAAACAGTGGAACAACAATGAAAGAAAGGATCACAGAGCGGCCAGTTTCCTCTTTCAGAGAAGCCAGTGTTGCAACCCAGTGGGGAAATGCCTGCAGCATTCTGGGCACGAGGCCCACCGCCGGGGAGCTGGACGAAGTATTCGAGATGTAGGCTCTGAGATGTTATTTATGTTGTTCTACTCCTTATTGTATTTTTGTCAATGAATTTTGTCTTTAAATAAAGTCTACATAGAATATAGAATATAGGGGGTGGTAGGAGAAGACAATATTCAAACAGCTCCAGGGAGAACCTTGACTTTTCCCTGAAGTAAGTTTATTCTCTTCTCTGAGAAATTCATGACTGTGTCAACAGGTCATTACCAGTGTTCCCAGTTAAGTAAATTTATAAATAGTTCTTGACCACTGTAACTCTCCTATTTAACAAAAATGGAGGGGCCCAGCCTCAGGACTCTGTATTCTGTACTCTCTACCTCCTATGGGTGAGCAGGTTAGCACATAATAGAACGCTCCAACTAACACCCGGTACCACTCAGCACCAACGACTAACATCTCACCAACCAACTGGCATCAACAACCAGTATCTCTCACACACACACTAACTAGTACCAAGAACCAGTCTCCCACCTCCTATTTCTTACCCTGTCAGTGTCCTCCATCCACTTAACGCTGAAGACGTCACCGACGAAGGTATGCAATTCATCAACTAAGTAACAGGCGTAAGATGACTCAACAGCGTTGGAGGCAGATAAACCATACACTGTCAACACAAACGCAGGAGCCGTTATTAAGTAGTAATAATAGAAGTAGTAATAACAGTTGTAGTAACAGTAGTAGTAGTAGTAGTAGTAGTAGTAGTAGTAGTAATTAACAGTAGAAATAGTAGTTTAATTAAATACCTAACATTATTATATGCCTTTTAATATTAACTGGGAAGTGCTAAACCCGTGAAGGTCCTGCAGTGACTGGAGAATGGGGAGTGATCAGGTTTGATAAGAGGAAAGAGAAGTTTGGTTTAATTAATCGCCTTAAGAGCCCATTACCAGTATCAAGGTACTCCTCCCCATCCCCTTTAAAAGAGGAGTGGTAGTAATAGTGGGCATAGTGGTATTATTAGTAAGGGTGGTAATGATTGTAATAGCGATGGTAATAATGATAGTGATGATGGTGGTAGTAGCAGAAGTAACAGCAGTTGATAGAACTGCTACTCTTATTAATCATTTATCTGTGTTTATCACTATTAATGTTATGATTGATAAGAGTGACATATATTGTTATCTTGACGTGTTATCTTGATGTGTGAATATGATAAAACTGAAAGGGAAATTTTGCCGCCATTGTTTAATACTCAAACAATAGCAATGTAAGAAAAGCTAAGTGCTGGACTATGGGATCTGAAGAAAATATTAAAAATAAAATGGGGGCAGGAATTCGACACAGGAAAACAATGCAATGGTACAAGATGGTAACACGGAAAAACGGGTCACTTATACCGATGCTACAATGAAGTAACCAAGAGACACATTATGGTGATACTTGGAAATTTTGATTTACGAGCTTACCATTAATATCATCAGGGATGTCCTTAAACATAGATCCAGACTCACAGGCTTCCAGATATATGGTCAGCTGTGGGAATAAGACTTTCGTAAACATAATTTTATCTTCATAATGTTTAGTTAATCACAAGTGGACAGATTTAACACAAAGCTATAAGAACTGCAGTAATATCACAGGTTTTGGTTTGTGCTAAGTTGAAATGTGTGAGTAGGGGGGGAGGGTGGAGTTACCTCTTTGAACTGCTGGTTGCGATGCATGGTAAGGATAGTGTCGGTAAAGTTCTGGACGTAGAGATATTTCTGGGGGAAGGCGAAGATGCCAGGGGCGCCGTGGTCCACCATGTTGATAAAGACATGGTCGTTGGGACCACTCTTCAGCACCTTGCCAGAGCCCACACCGCTCAGGCCCTCAGCATCACCGTTAAGCACCTTCAGGAAGTTCTCTGGAGTAACGTCCTTGCCAGTATAGTCCTTGACAACACCATCGTACACGTTGGGGCCATTTGGACGGTTAATTATCACGCCTGGATTCGGGTTCCTGGCGGAATAGACTAGCTAATGAATTTTCCTCAATTAAGCTTATTTTATCTTATTTTGGTATACCTGGAGTCTACCTGGATGTTATTCCGGGGATCAACTCCCCCGCGGCCCGGTCTACGACCAGGCTTCCCGATGGACCAGAGCCTGATCAACCAGACTGTTACTGCTGGCCACGCGTAGTCCAACGTACGAACCACAGCCCGGTCACAGAATGGCACAAACTCATTAATTTACTTTGAATTCGATAGTAAACTTTTTTTAAATATTTTTAATTGGATTTGTTTAGTTAGCAACACAAACAAGAAACAAAAAAAAAAAATTAAGTACCTTTTAACTATTGTTTACATCAGTTTGCAACATACAATGTAAAGAAATTGACGAATACTGTGGTAGCCAGACTTGTTTACAAATGCAAACGTAAGACCAAAAGAATGGAGACACTACAGCAGGCTAAATGACCCATACAATTAAAAATACAGTCATCTTGAATACAATTTCGTCAACACTGTCTTACTGACTGACTACTAACTGAGTAAAATAGAAATAGACGTTACTCTAATCTGCAAGAAATATTACGGTAATTTCGGTCGCAGGACCGAAACGTTTCGTAATAAAGTCCTGGTGTTTGGTCACGTGTCTTTATTAAAACGGAATAATATCTTTTAGATTTCGAAAAGATGTTTGATAAAACTTTTGTTACTAACTACTAAACATTGACTGCTGATCAGGCCACATCCTTTACGTCGAATATCCTGTGAAAACTACCATCAGATTCATCCTTAACAACCACTATGTAATCACTACTCGCTATACTCGGCGATGTAACTAGCTTTTTTTTTCATTTTTGGTTTATAATATTTTAGGAATTAGTTAACTCACTGCTTGCTGTTGGCGATGTCGTCGTACATCATAACGATGATATGGTCGTCAGGAACACCGTGCTGGTGCAGGATCTGGTAGGCATGACACACGTCCGCCTGCACTCGCAAAGAAGATACAATCCTTTAGTTATTACTGCAGTAGTAACTCATATTTCTTGTGAAATGATATTGCTATGATATATGAAAGTTGTGTACCTCTCAACCAGCTACCGTTTCTGGCACCTCCGTGGCGATGCAAGTTTACAGACATATACAGGACTCACCTGATGGCGGTAGTTCATGTATGAGTTTGAGCCGGCCAGCAGCACAGCCCATATTTCTCCCTCACTCTGCTCAAACAGTCTCACTCGTCCCTGGACGAGACACACCAGCAACACCATCAACGATGCTACGCGCATCATTGCCATGCCTGCTGAGGTAACAGTGCGGGAGTTGGGTTGACCCTTCGCTTGCTTATCATATCGTTTTTTTGAGAAGGAAGACAAACCGGTATTATGCTCTCATCATGTCAAGTGTTCGATAAGATAATTGACTTCGTTTTCTATACAAGATAAGTAATAATCAGTATTGATAGTACCACTTTTAGAGTTGGAAAAATATCGAATTTTTACCATAATATATTCAAATGAGCAAACACAGAAAACGAGGAATGCTATTTTTTTCTCCTACACGGATCACTTTTACAGGTTCAGAAGTGTTAAATTACCTTAGCTCATTTCAAAGGCCAGCCCTATCTAAGGTATAATACTACCCCTCAGGATACGACCCACAACAGTCGACTAGCACCCAGGTACCTACTTACTGCTAGGTGAACAGAGGCAGCAGATGTAAGGAAACGTGCACAACGTTTCACCTGAGCCGGGAATCGAACCACAGGCTCTTACGGGGAAAGAGTTAAACCTGTAGAGATCATACATCTCTTTGGTAAATGGGAAACAATCAGGTTTAATCTAGGGATGATGAGGATTCCAACAGTTTCTTTCACTGAGAGTCAGTGTAGTGTAACACGACGCGTGGGGAATCTTCAGTGATCGGCAGATTATATTAAAATTGATGCTAAATGTTTCACTCAAGTTTTACGTTCAGTCTACCAAGAAACAACAGTAATGAGAGATGGGTCTTCTTCCTTGCTCGTTCACATGCACATACACTCACCTGAATTTTTGCAAACACCTGGGCAACAGGAATACTGGGAGCTCAGTGATCAGACGACCAATGGACTCTGAGTGCCAGTGTCAGATCCAGCGACACTATATAAAGGCGAGAGTTGATATGGCAGCCACAATTACGCCTCCCATCAGCTGACTAACAGTAAACAAAAATCCGTGTGACACGCCACTTGAACAATGTTATCATCGACTGACCGATAAGCTGGTGCAAAGACTGTGAGTCTTGCGTGAGCTGTGGTTAAGTTTGGGGCGGGTTGTGTGTTTGGTGGCTGGACAAGGGGCGGAATTATGGTAGTCCTTCCCCAGTTCTGTACCATGTGGCATTCTGTGTCTGACCACACACACACACACACACACACACACACACACCCTGCAATCACAATTAGATGAGTACACATACAGGTTAGTAGACGGCAACCACCCAGGGAGATATTACCGACCTACCAAATGTGTGTGAAACGAAAACCTCTAATTGTTTGACACATAAATAAGGAAGAAATCAGGTACGTCTTCCTATCTGTACTGACACTCAGGTCACACTACGTAGACGTGTACACGTAAATGTCAACACACAGATCCGAATTATCTTCTATTTTCTAAGCAGTTCTTGCTCTTATCTATTTTCTTTCATCTCTATGGGAAAGTGGAAAAGAATTTTTCCTCCATAAGCCATACGTGTCGTAGGAGACGACTAAAATGCCGGGAGCAATGGGCTCCTAACCCCTTCTGTGTAAATTAATAAAACTTAGAAAAGACTTTATAAAGGTGGGATGTTTGAATGTGTGTAGAACACAGGAGTAATAATAAACAGAGTAAACTCAAGAGGCGACTACATTAACAAGCTTTGTTCCACAAGGCACAGTACTCGTACCCACCCTGTTCCTCATCCTCATCTCTGACATAGACAGAGACTTAAGTCAGAGTACCGTGTCCTCCTTTGCTGATAATACCAGAATTTTCATGACAGTGTCACTCACTGAGAACACTGCAAATCTCCAAGCTGACATAAACCAAGTCTATAAATGGTCTTCAGAAAACAATATGAAGTTCAATGAAGGCAAATATCAATTACTCTGCTATGGAAAACTCGAGGAAACAAAAGCTGGATGTGAGTATAAAACGAATTCTAACGACACAATAGAGCGAAAAACTAATATGAAGGACCTTGAAGTGAATCTCTCTTTCAAAAATCACAACAAATTTTTTTTTAAATTTGCAAGGAAAATGATAGGATGGATAATGAGAACCTTCAAAACTGCAGACCTGGAGAATATACAGATAACTTTCACTGCACATATGAGTACTAAAAAACACCTAAATTACTAGGAAAAATTAAGGTCCCTTGACCTGTACTCCTTGGAACGCAGGTGAGAAAGATACTTGATAATATACACTTGGAAAAACTTAGAAGGACTAGTCTCAAATCCGTACTCGGAAATCACTCCCTATGAAAGCTAAAGAGTCGGCACATCCCCCATATAAAAAGCAGGGGTGCCATGAGTACACCAAAAGACAACATAGCAAGTGTCAGGGGCCGCTGGACAGGCAACCAGAGTCAGTAACTGACTTTGGTTGCGGCCAGCGGTAACAACCTGGTTGATGAAACCCTGATCCACCACTAGGACTGGTCATGGACCAGGCCGCGGGGGCGCTGACCCCCGAGCACCCTCCAGGTGTATTCCAGGTAATATGCATTGATGTAGTGCAGATGATAAGAATGAGATGATTGGTAATGTTATGAATTAAAAGAAGTTGGATATCTTAGCTCTATGGAACACAGAACTGAGGAGGGTAGGGGAGTTTCAGTGGGAAGAAATAAATGGGATCAGGGCAGGAGTATCTGAGAGAGTTAGAGCTAAGGAAAGGGCAACAATATGTTGAAGGATCAGTTATGGAAGGAGAAGAGGGAATATAAATGAATAAATTCAAGGATTTTGTGGATTAATATAAGGGTCGGATGCAAAAAGTGGGTTATAATAAGTGTTTATGCACCTGGAGAAGAGAGGAGTGTAGACAAGAGAGAGAGAGAGAGAGAGAGAGAGAGAGAGAGAGAGAGAGAGAGAGAGAGAGAGAGAGAGAGAGAGATTCTAGGAGATGCTAAGCGAGTGTCTGGGAAGTTTTGAACCAAGTGAGAGAGTAGTTGTGTGGGGGACGTGAATGCAAAAGTTGGAGAAACGGTTATAGGGGATATGGTAGGTAAGTTTGGGGTGCCAGGTGTAAATGATAATGGGCACCTTCAATTGAGCTTTTCATAGAAAAGGGGTGTGGTAATAGATAATACATATTAAAAAAAAGAAGAATAAGTATACAAGATATGATATAGGGCATAATGACAGTAGTTTGTCGGACTATGTATAAGTAGATAAGAACTGATGGGTAGACTTCAGGATGTACATGTTCAAAGAGGGGCCACATATATATCAGATAATATTTTAGTTGTAGCTACAGCGAGAGTAAAAGGTAGATGGAGTACAAGGAGAATGGCATCAGCAAGTAAAAGGTCGATGAGGGTTTATAAACTAACGGAGGAGGCAGTTAGGGTAAGACATAAATAACTATTGGAAGAAAGATGGGATAGTAAGAATATAGGTAATGAGGTTGAAAGGTATGGAGTAGATTTAAGAATATAGTGTTGGAGTGTTTAGCAGAAGTGTGTGGTTATGGTAAAGTGGGTGCGGGAGGGAAGAAGAACGATTAGTGGAATGATGAGTTAAGGAGAGAAATAAGAAAGAAAAAGCTAGTATACGGGAGGTTTTTATAAAGTAGAAGTAATACAAGAAGGGAAGAGTATATGGAGAGGAAATAAGAGGTTAAGATAGTCTTGAAGGAATGTAAAAGGAGGGCAAATGAAAGAGAGTGAGGGTGAGATGCTATCAACAAATTTTGCTGTGCATAAGAAAAAGTTTTGGAGTGAGATAATAAGTTACCTGGAGGTTACCTGGAGGTTATTCCGGGGATCAACGCCCCCGCGGCCCGGTCCATGACCAGGCCTCCCGATGGATCAGGGCCTGATCAACTAGGCTGTTACTGCTGGCCGCACGCAGTCCGACGTACGAGCCACAGCCCGGCTGATCCGGCACTGACTTTAAGTATCTGTCCAGCTCTCTCTTGAAGGCAGCCAGGGGTTTATTGGCAATTCCCCTAATGCTTGATGGGAGGCTGTTGAACAGTTTTGGGCCCCGGACACTTATGGTGTTTTCTCTTAGTGTACCAATGGCGCCCCTACTTTTTATTGGCGGCATTTTGCATCGCCTGCCCAGTCTTTTACTTTCGTAGGGAGTGATTTCTGTGTACAGATTTGGGACCATTCCTTCCAAGATTTTCCAAGTGTAGATTATGATATATCTCTCCCTCCTGCGTTCCAACGAGTACAAGCCAAGTGCTTCCAAGCGTTCCCAGTAGTTAAGGTGCTTGACAGAACTTATACGTGCAGTAAAGGATCTCTGTACACTCTCTAGATCTGCGATTTCACCTGCTTTGAATGGAGATGTTAACGTACAGCAGTATTCCAGCCTAGAGAGAACAAGTGATTTGAAAAGGATCATCATGGGCTTGGCCATTAGAGGGAGAGTCGCATCACACTAACACAAAACAGTAATTATAGTTCTCCATGGATCCTCTTAGCCAGTCCTTCCGTTGATCTCGTTAAGTCTCTCTATTTATTATCTAACCCACAGAGATTCTCTCTCTCTCTATACACAGGGTTTCACAAGGTTAGGTTAAGGATTCCTAACTTTATTTACAAGCTAAGAGCTGTTACCTACATCAGTTTATGTGGAAGCCAGTTAAGTTAAGAAAGCCTAGGGAACAAATGGATCTGACAGTTAAAAATATGAGAGGAGAGTTATTAAATGGAGAGGTGGAAGTATCGAGAAGATGGAGGGAATATTTTGAGAAACTGTTGAATGCTGATGCATATAGGGAAGCCATATGTTGATGCAATGTTGATAAATATGGGGAAGGACGCATAACATTCTATAAGATGTTATACTTCCCTGTATTGGACAGGGAAGTATAACATCTTGTATGAGTGAGGAAGAGCCAGAAGTTAGTATGGGGTAGGTGCGTGAGGCAGTAGGTAGAATGAAAAGGGGTAAAGCAGATGGGGTTGATGGAATAAAGATAAAAATATTAAAATCAGGTGAGGATATATCTTTGGAGTGGTTAGTGTTTTTATTTAATAAATGTATGGAAGAGGTTAAGGTACCTAGGGATTGGCAGTGAGCATGCATAGTTCCTCTGTATAAAGACAACGGAGACAAAAGAGAGTGTAAAAATTATAGGGATATAAGTCTGTCGAGTATACCTGATAAAGTGTATGGTAGAGTCATTATTGAAAGAATTAAGTGTAAGACGGAGAGTAGGATAGTAGATGAACAAGGAGACTTTAGGAAAGGGATGTGTAGACCAAGTGTTTACAGTGATGCATGCAGTTGAACAGTATTTAGAGAAGAGAAAGAGGTTTTCGTTACATTTATGGATTTGGAAAAGGCATATGATAGGGTGGATAGGGAATCAGTGTGGCAGATGTTGCAAATGTGTGGCATAGATGTAGCAGGTTACTGAAAGCAGTTAAGAGCCTTTACGAGGATAGTGGGGCTCAAGTTAGAGTATGTAGGAGAGAGGGAGATTATTTCCCAGTAAAAGTAGTCCTTAGACAGAGGATGCGTTACGTCACCATTTTTGTTCAACATATTAATAGATTGGGTTGTAACAGAAGTGAATGCTCGGGTGTTGGCAACAGGTATGGGATTAAGAGATATAGAATCTAATACAAAATGGGAGTTGTCACAGTTGCTTTTTGCTGATGATATTGTGCTTTCAGGAAATTCTGAAGAGAAGTTGAAGAAGTTTGTGAAAGGTTTGGAAGGGACACCTCTGACTCTGTCCATTCTGTCATGTCATTCACGTATACAAGAAACAGCACCGGCCCAAGAACTGATCTTTGTGGAACCTCACTCGTCAAATGCATCAATTCTGACACCTCGTCACCGACCATCACAGGTTATTTCCTTCCTGTCAAGTATGCCTTGATCCATTACAGTGCTTTGCCTGTTATTTCTGCTCCTCTAGCTTTTGTGCCAGTCTCTTGAACATTACTCTGTCATGAGCCTTCTTACAGTCTAAGTAAATGTATCCATGTAGGCATAAGGAGTACTAATTAGAGAGAGAGAGAGAGAGAGAGTGAGAGAGAGAGAGAGAGAGAGAGAGAGAGAGAGAGAGAGAGAGAGAGAGAGAGAGAGAGATTAAAATTTTTACGCATATAAGTTGTATTTTTTCTGCAGTTATCCTTTATTTTTCCTGATGTATACTGTTCGTCTCTACAAACTCTGGTGTGGAGAGATAAAATTTATAACTATTTATAGTCATTTCAATGAAGTTGTGACAGACGCGTATTTTCATCCCCACAGATAACCTCTTCATTGAGCAACAGACATCTTATCTGTTGGTTCTAAGTAGTAATTTCCTCTTTGTAATAATGACAACTTTCTAAGTCTTACTGTGCTTACTGAAAAATGTATGCAGGTGTGTGGGTCACTGATTGATTCAATCTACGTTCAATAATTTTCTGTTCATTCTTGTAAGTCACTTAAATAAACTAGTAGTACTATTAAGGAAAATACAGATCGTTGGGGGACCCCATTGGTGACCTCTTCCCATGAGGACAATTTTCCTCTTGTCACTTTACATTCTTTTTAGTTTTATTCGTCCAGTTGTCAAATTCTTTTCTCTCCTTTGTGTTATTAATTGGCAAGTTCTACATATGTTCAGAATATATTCTCCCGCAGGTGCAGGATATATATATATATATGTCGTGCCGAATATGTAAAACTGGTCAATTAGCAAGAACTCATTTAAAATTAAGTTCTTTCTGAAAATTTCTCTTATACGTTTAAAGATATATTTTTTCATTAATGTTAATGTAAAAAATTTTAATTTTGCACCAAAAGAATCTTAGAAAACTTACCTAACCTTATTATAACAAGAACAATTTATTTTAGCCTTACCCAACTAAATATATTTTATATTAGTTTACAATAATTTAATACTAAACAAACACAGTGAAATATATTTTTTTCGTTAGGTTCAGAATGATTTTGGTGAAATTATTGCATACACAAATTTTCACTTGTCACATATGGCAAGATGAACGTTGCTATTTAAGCCAAGATCGCAAGTTCTGCCTATTCGGCACGACATATATATATATATATATATATATATATATATATATATATATATATATATATATATATATATATATATATATATATATATATATATATATATATATATATATATATATTTATATATATGTATGTATGTATGCTGAGTTTATTTTAATTCCTAGTTTAGGGATTAAAGTATTTTTGTCTGGTGATGAACAGGAAACATGCAACCTGAATTACTCTAGTTTTGTCGATAGGCTTCAAACCCCATTAACCAACCATCCAAATTTTTATTTATAACGTTTGTCAAGGATTCAGATGGTAGAGGGAAGGGGATGGATGAAGAACAAGCTGTTACTGGTACAATGTCTGAGTGAATCGTCGGTATCAGAACGTCCAACCAGATGATCTGAGATAAATGTAAACAAAGGTGGCGATACTGGCGCAACCTAACTGGCCAGAGATAACTGGTCCACTTTGAGGGGTTGATGTGTGTGTCTTGTGATGCTCTCTTCTTCTCTCTCTCTCTCTCTCTCTCTCTCTCTCTCTCTCTCTCTCTCTCTCTCTCTCTCTCTCTCTCTCTCTCTCTCTCTCTCTCTCTCTCTCTCTCTCTCTCTCTCTCTCTTTCTCTCTCATACACCCTTTGGAAGATATACACCCTTGTGCACCCCTCTTGATGCAAGGAACTGGGTCTGTCCCCCGTAGATCGAACCTGATCGCCTCCTATTTCACAGATGGTGTATGACCCGTATAGTTATAGCGTTTCCAAATAGTAGTAGCAGTAGTAGTAGCAGTAGTAGCAGCAGCAGTAGTAGTAGTAGTAGTAGTAGTAGTAGTAGTAGTAGTAGTAGTAGTAGTAGTAGTAGTAGTAGTAGTAGTAGTAGTAGTAGTAGTAATAATAATAATAATAATAATAATAATAATAATAATAATAATAATAATAATAATAATAATTATTATTATTATTATTATTATTATTATTATTATTATTATTATTATTATTATTAGTATTAGTATTATTATTACTACTGCTATTAAGTGTAAAATGCATTTAAAAAAATACTGAAACTATTCTTCAGCCTGGACAACCTAAACATTAGCTTTGCTATGCCTCTGCTATGCCTCAGGCAGAGAACGACCCTCATTAACATGGCTTCACTAACACAGCGGCTATATTACTCAAGTTTGCGATTACGTAATAAATGAAATATAATTGTCCTGGAAGGTTTGCGCTGGCTGGTTTCGACTTTATTTCCGGCCATCTTCGGTAGGTTCCCAGACATGCAGATTGGCTCTGGGGATAAATTAGCTTGAAAACAGCTAGCTGGTTCAGCCAGTAGTACAGATATTCACGAAAAGGCGCTAAATCCGTAGGGGGAGGCAATAAAGAGCTTTATAGATGCAAATGTTAACAAGGTAGACCAAATTGGTCCTTAGTTTGCAATGGTTGATTGAGCTTATTGAACGGCCTGAAGAAAATTGAGAATTTTTTTCTTAATTACTCATAAAGAAGAAAGTAACAGAAATTTCGGAATTTATAAAAATAAGATTGTGAGTTGACAAATATCGGCCCAGGCTGACTGAACATCTGTAAGACAGGGGTTAAATCAACACTGCTCTTCCTTGACTTGAAAAAGCCCACTGTGTGGGCGAAACGTTGTCAATAAAGGATCACATTATACTGCATATGTGTTTATATTTCCATTGTGTCGGTATTTTATACCATTTATTTCCACTGCTCTTCCTTGTATCATTAATACCAGACAGAATGGGGCCAGGTATAAATAATTCACCAAACAAATCGTAGCTACAAAAGAATAAACAATTAAGTCTACTATGATTGAAGCCATTCCACTTTTTTTTTCATGTCACTTGGACAACAAAGAACTGACGTCATCTCACTGTTGCTCCTCCTTCTCCTCCTCCTACTCTGTCTCCTCCTTCTCCTCCTCCTACTCTGTCTCCACCTCCTCCTCCTCCTCCTCCATCCACCAACAAACAACAACAACTAAGGGCTGAGAGAGGCGTAGGCGAGTTGCCTCTGCACGTGTGAGAGGAAGTGTGGCAGACATGTCAGAGGTCGGACACAGAGGCCGCAATGACAACACTGAGAAAAGTTCCGTAATTCTGGCAAGAATCCATCAAAGAAGTGGAGAAAATGGTCCCTCCCCAGGCAATTGTTGAACTGGAAGATCCAGCCGCATCGAGAGAGAGAAAGTGAGAGAAAGAGAGAGAGAGAGAGAGAGAGAGAGAGAGAGAGAGAGAGAGAGAGAGAGAGAGAGAGAGAGAGAGAGAGAGAGAGAGAGAGAGAGAGAGAGAGAGAGAGAGAGAGAGAGAGAGAGAGAGAGAGAGAGAGAGAGAGAGAGAGAGAGAGAGAGATCCACTTCGAGGACAGCGTGAAACAAGCTTTTATGCCACAAGACGGGCAGAAAGCAGCAACTTCACTCTGGCTGTACCCTTCTCCAGAACATCACTCCATCTGAGATCATACATACCCAGGATGACTCGAGTATGGAACACATTCGTACAGCATAATGATGTCAACGAGATAAAGTCAGTTGATCAAATGAAAATGCTGGCCCACAGATGGCTCCAACTTCATCCTGTTCCCTACCTGTATGTCTCATAACAATAAAAATGCTTTCAAATGAGCTGATGTAGGTAACAGCTCTTAGCTTGCCAATAAAGTTAGGAATCCTTAACCTGTAAATAGCTTGTCAATAAAGCTAGGAATCCTTAACCTTGTCAAACCCTGTGTAAAAGAGAGAGAGAGAGAGAGAAAGAGAGAGAGAGAGAGAGAGAGAGAGAGAGAGAGAGAGAGAGAGAGAGAGAGAGAGAGAGAGCTATATTATATTATTATTATTATTATTATTATTATTATTATTATTATTATTATTATTATTATAATTATTATTATTAATATTACTACTACTACTACTACTACTACTACTACTACTACTACTACTACTTTTACTACTACTACTACTACTTTTAATTACTATTACTTATCTTTAATCCTTGGTATCGTCTTCCCCAAGAAATCAAAAATATCGTCACATTAGTAAGACTTATCTCAAACACAATATGAAACAAGAAACTACCAATCTTTTTCTTCTTTTTCAGTTTCCGAGAACATTTTACCCAAATTTACCGAAGTTAAAAGCGTCGAAGCGCTCGGTAAAGAGTATCGTAACTCGCCCAGGAGTGACTTAGCTTGGAGCGGAGCGGAATCGGGACAAGCTGAGAGTGGTTGAGGGATGCAAAGTGGTCAGGGAAGGTTTTGGATGTTAGGTATAGGAACACATGTGTAACTAAAGCGGCATTTTATTGTGGCAACAGCTTGACAAAGCTCCTGGAGAGCGAAACGTTGCAGCAATAAAATGTCACATTAGTTGCACTTGTGTCCTTTCACTTAATTAACATTTTGTCGGTAATTCTACCGATATTATTACGAGGTTGTGGATGCTACGTAGGGAAACTGAGGGAGGAAGAAACGAAAGCTGAGAGAGA
Source organism: Cherax quadricarinatus (assembly GCF_038502225.1). Taxonomy (NCBI): domain Eukaryota; kingdom Metazoa; phylum Arthropoda; class Malacostraca; order Decapoda; family Parastacidae; genus Cherax; species Cherax quadricarinatus. The sequence goes on along the minus strand of NC_091294.1, from coordinate 39,897,253 downwards.
GATGGAGGAAATAAGAAAAAGGTGATGAGAGGGGAGGGAGGGATGGAAGGGAGCAAGAAATGGAACTGTTCTGGAGACGCCTGATGAAGATAGAAAATACAGATTTTATTGTGAAAAAAAAACACCTGCGTACAGTGCCAGGCACTCGTTATGGGATCGTTCCGTCGTAAGAGGCTTCACTAAGACTGATGCCAAGTAGGAACTAAACGTTGTCAGTCCTTTAGACTGTTTGTTGTTATGTTAGGATTGGATTTTTAACCCCGGAGGGTTAGCCACCCAGGATAACCCAAGAAAGTCAGTGCGTCATCGAGGACTGTCTAACTTATTTCCATTGGGGTCCTTAATTTAATCTTGTCCCCCAGGATGCGACCCACACCAGTCGACTAACACCCAGGTACCTATTTGCTGCTAGGTGAACAGGACAACAGGTGTAAGGAAACGTGTCGAAATGTTTCCACTCGCCGGGAATCGAACCCGGGCCCTCCGTGTGTGAAGCGGGAGCTTTAGCCACCGGGCCACCGGGCCACCACTCGACATTTAAGGAGAGTGTTATTATGAGAAATAAAATGGTGATACCGACATAATGTTGAAAAAGTCACTTCTTTGCGAAACGTTTCCTTTGATAAATGTCCTGAACTGTACACAGAGTGTTATTATGTCTACTTGCCGTTTAGACCAGTCGCCATATCCTCGGTTGCTGGTGAATCTAATGGCCGAGCGTTATTTTGGCAATTAGTCCAGCTACCATTCAGTCCAGCTACCACTGAACCCAGTTGCCATTCGCCCAGTCAACAGTTTAGTCCAGTTGTCATTCGTCCAGTCAACAGTTTAGTCCAGTTGTCATTCGTCCAGTCAACAGTTTAGTCCAGTTGCCATTCGTCCAGTCAGCAGTTTAGTCCAGTTGACATTTGGCCCCTTAGCCAGTCCTCCACCTGCTTAACACCTACTTAGTTCCCAACACTTCCCCCTCCCCCTTACCTTCCCCCCCTCCCCGCTTCCTTCCTGACAGCCCCATTGTCAAGGTAGTTCTTGACGACTCTTCCTGGACATAATTATTCTCCGTCTCTACCTCTCTTCTTTCTTCCAGCGGCCGGTCCCTTACACCCCTCCCTCACTTGACTCTCCCCTCACCCTCTTTTCACCCCTTCTCGCCTTCCCCTCACTCTCGCCCTTAGTGCACCCCTTCCCCTCTCTATCTGACTCCTCCCCTCCTTACCGTTCCCCTCACCCGGTATTTCCCCCTCTTCAGACGAGTCCTTCCCTCCACTGCCTCCTCCACGAAACGAAGACAATTTTCACTCTCAAGACGTCATGTCTCAAGCCACTCCTACACTCAGTCATCTCTCTTCTGGGATCTTTACTGTGGGAACGTTTAGCCAGTCAGTAGCTTCTTCAGTCCACGCTGAGAAACATTTCGTGAACCTACCTGGAGGGTGATTCCACGGGTCAATGTCCCGGCGGCCCGGCCCATGACTAGGCCACCCGGTGGTCCAGGGCCTGATCAACCAGGCTGTTATGCTGGCCCACAGGCAGTCCAATGTACAAACCACAGCCCGGTTGATGGTGAATCATGTAAAATATGTTTTCATCGTTAGTTTTTATCTTAGGTTTACCCCATCTTTGTATAGAGAATCTTTGTCAATGTGCCTCTCTGTTTACCTGTTATTTTTGCAAGCTCTTGATGTGTTGATTGCAACACGAAAGGCCTAGAGCTATCATTCAACTCCCCCATGTGGTTGTTTTGCATCTTGTATCGTGTGTTCATGAGTTTTTGCACATATATATATATATATATATATATATATATATATATATATATATATATATATATATATATATATATATATATTTATATAACCTGGCTTACCTACGTGATTCATTAAAAAAGATCAATATAAACCTTGCTTTCAAAAACACGGGGACAGTGAAACAAAAGCTAATTAAAAACACGCCCTCCAACAAAGTTAGTGGGGTTTACAAGGTCTCATGTACTCAGTGTCCTCTCTCACATATCAGTCAAACAGGTAAATTTCTGGAAACCAGAATTGCCAGCATAAATATTCAGTCAGGATAGGGCAGGAGTCGAATGGTATCTTTAACAACATTAGTGCATGTAATCACCCACCGGGGTGGGTTGCTGCCCAGATTATAGTACCAAACAGTTCTGTCAGGGAAAGAAACATAATTGAATCTTCCCTGTTGAAACATGAAAGAAATACGATATACAACTCAAATTATGGGTTATACAAGCTCGATAATTATTTAGCAGAGTCCATTGTACACAGTCTTAAACAACAATGCTATATAAAATCACAGGATTGTTCATTATGCCAGGTGGATTGATGGACTGGTGACGCCCGTCCAGTGTCTACGCACCAAAACTTCACACCTCGTCAGTTTTGCAGGTTATGTAACACCTGTAGCTGTTAATGCATCATACAGTAACAAGCACACAAGATAACGTTAGGAAAGGTTAAAGGGTATTAGTAGAATTTACATTACAGAAATATTATCGGATAGGCATAAAAGTCCCCAAGTATGGCATATTAACAGCCACAGAATAATAGCTATCCATGTCTACAGTATCTAACGAAAAACTTATTTTCTCAAACCCATGACCTGTTATAAACAATTAGAAAAAGCTTGGGGCTGGCTTTTTATATCTTATAATTTCCTACTTGACATCTCAGAAACCCTCCTACCCCATATGGGTAGTAGGGGGATGATGGAAGGGTGGGGTTGGCACCGACCACTAACCCAGTCTAAGAGTAACCGTGGCCGGTGACACCTACGCTACTCTGAGACCTCTCTTCCCGCTTTGGTTGCTCCCTTGCAACATTGCACAGTTCCTGATGACGCACTGAGAAATGTGGAAGTACTTGAGCTAAAGATTTCCACCCCCCTGTGGCTTGTCCTGCATAGTTAAGATCGCCCGTCTGCATATATATATATATATATATATATATATATATATAAACACTGATATCTGGCTGAAGGAGACTCGAACCTACGAACCTTGGAACAAGGTACGCAGTACTATACCATTCTCACCACACTGGACATATAGAGTAAAGATCGCAGTCAGCAGAACTCGATACTACTACTGAGACGGACAAGATTCTTATCCACTTGGCCACAAATGCCACATAAGCTGGGAAGCCTGGGTCACAAGATATGATTCTTTCCAGCCCGGGAACGTCAGTGAGCCTCAAGCATGGATTCTACAGGAGGAGATTGAAATATCTTGAATCCATGCTTGAGGCTCACTGACGTGCCCGGGCTGGGAAAGAAACATGTCTTGTGAGCCAGGCTGCCCAGTTTATGCGGCATTTGTGGCTGAGCGGATAAGAGCGCTGCCTGGGAATCTTGACTGTCTCCAGTACTAGTATCTTGTCCTGCTGACTACGATTTTTCTCTGTATACACACACACACACACACACACAAGGTTTGCAACAAGACTAGTCCCGGAGCTAAGAGGTACGTCCTACGAGGAGAGGTTAAGGGAAATCAACCTGACGACACTGGAGGACAGGAGAGATAGGGGGGACATGATAACGACATACATAATACTGAGAGAAATTGACAAGGTGGACAAAGACAGGATGTTCCAGAGATTGGACACAGTAACAAGGGGACACAGTTGGAAGCTGAAGACACAGATGAATCACAGGGATGTTAGGAAGTATTTCTTCAGCCACAGAGTAGTCAGTAAGTGGAATAGTTTGGGAAGCGATGTAGTGGAGGCAGGATCCATACATAGCTTTAAGCAGAGGTATGATAAAGCTCACGGCTCAGGGAGAGTGACCTAGTAGCGATAAGTGAAGAGGCGGGGCCAGGAGCTCGGACTCGACCCCCGCAACCTCAACTAGGTGAGTACACACACACACACACACACACACACACACACACACACACACACACACACACACACACACACACACACACACACACACACACAGATATATATATATATATATATATATATATATATATATATATATATATATATATGTCGTGCCGAATATGTAAAACTGGTCAATTAGCAAGAACTCATTTAAAATTAAGTCCTTTCTGAAATTTTCTCTTATACGTTTAAAGATATATTTTTTTCATTAATGTTAATGTAAAAATTTTTAGTTATTCACCAAAAGAATCTTAGATATATATATATATATATATATATATATATATATATATATATATATATATATATATATATATATATATATATATATATATATATATATATATATGTGTGTGTGTGTGTGTGTACTCGATTCCTTGGATGAAGAGCCCTTTACCAAGGTGCTCAATTCTGCGAGACAATAAGGCTCCTGAATCACTGACACGTGTGAACCCCTCTCCCCAATGAGACGTGTGAACCCCTCCCCCCACTGAGACGTGTGAACCCCACCCCCACTGAGACGTGTGAACCCCTCCCCCACTGAGACGTGTGAACCCCTCCCCACTGAGACGTGTGAACCCCACCCCCACTGAGACGTGTGAACTCCTCCCCCACTGAGACGTGTGAGCCCCTCAACCACTGAGACGTGTGAACCCCTCCCTCACAGAAATGTGTGAACCCCTCCCTCACAGAAATGTGTGAACCCCTCCCTCACTAAGACATGTGAACCCCTCCCCCATTGAGAAGTGTGAACCCCACCCCCACTGAGACGTGTGAACCCCTCCTCCTATGAGACGTGTGAACCCCACCACCACTGAGACGTGTGAACCTTTCCACCCACTGAGACGTGTGAACCTCTCCCCCACAGAAATGTGTGAACTCCACTCCCACTGAGACGTGTGAACTCCTCCCCCAATGACACTTGTGAACCTCTCCCCCACTGAGACGTGTGAACCCCTCCCCCAAAGAAATGAGTGAGCCCATCCCCCCACTTAGACGTGTGAGTCCCTCCCCCCACTGAGACGTGTGATCCACTCCCCCCACTGAGACGTGTGAACCCCTCCCCCACTGAGACCTGTGAACCTCTTCTCCCAGAGAAATGTATGAACCCCACATCCACTGACACGTGTGAACCCCACCCCCACTGAGACGTGTGAACCCCTCCCCCACTGAGACGTGTGAACCCCTTCCACACTGACACATGTGAACCCCACCCCCCACTGAGACGTGTGAACCCTACCCCCACTGAGACGTGTGAGCCCCACCCCCCACTAAGACGTGTGAACCCCACCCACTACTGAGACGAGGTAACCCCACCCAAAACTGAGACGTGTGAACCTCACCTCCACTGAGATGAGTGAACCCCACCCACCACTGAGACGCGTGAACCCCACCTCCACTGAGATGTGTGAACCCCACCCCACTGAGACGTGTGAACCCCTCCCCCCCACTGAGACGTGTGAACCCCTTCCACACTGACACGTTTGAACCGCACCCCCACTCAGACGTGTGAACCCCACCCCCACTGAGACGTGTGAACCCCACCCCCCACTGAGATGTGTGAACCTCACCCCCCACTGAGACGTCGGAACCCCACCCACCACTGAGACGTGTGAACCTCACCCCCCACTGAGACGTGTGAACCCCTCCCTCCACTGAGACATGTGAACCCCACCTCCTACTGAGACATGTGAACCCCACCCTCCCACCTAGACGTGTGAACCCCACCCCCACTGAGACGCGTGAACCCCACCTCCACTGAGACTTGTGAACCCCATCCCCACTGAGACGTGTGAACCTCACCCCCACTGAGACGTGTGAACCCCACCCCCACTGAGACGTGTGAACCCCAGCCCTACTGAGACGTGTGAACCCCTCCCCCACTGAGACGTGTGAACCCCACTCCCACTGAGACGTGTGAACCTCTCCACCCACTGAGACGTGTGAACCTGTCCCCCACAGAAATGTGTGAACTCCACCCCCACTGAGACGTGCGAACCCCTCCCCCACTGACACTTGTGAACCTCTCCCCCACTGAGACGTGTGAACCCCTCCCTCACAGAAATGTGTGAACCCCTCCCCCCACTGAGACGTGTGAGCCCCTCCCCCCACTGAGACGTGTGATCCACTCCCCCCACTGAGACATGTGAACCCCTCCCCCACTGAGACCTGTGAACCTCTTCCCCCACAGAAATGTATGAAACCCCACCCCCACTGACACGTGTGAACCCCACCCCCAATGAGACGTGTGAATCCCTCCCCCCACTGAGACGTGTGAACCCCTTCCACACTGACACGTGTGAACCCCACCCCCAGTGAAACATGTGAACCCCACCCCAATGAGACGTGTGAACCCCACCCCCCACTGAGACGTGGGAACACCAGCCACCACTGAGACATGTGAACCTCACCCCCACTGAGATGTGTGAACCCCACCCCCACTGAGACGTGTGAACCCCACCCCCACTGAGACGCGTGAACCCCTCCCCCACTGAGAGGCGTGAACCCCACCTCCACTAACACGTATGAACCCCACCCCCACTGAGACGTGTGAACCCCACCCCCACTGAGACGTGTGAACCCCAACCCCACTGAGACGTGGAAACCCCAGCCACCACTGAGACATGTGAACCTCACCCCCTCTGAGATGTGTGAACCCCACCCCCACTGAGACGTGTGAACCCCACCCCCACTGAGACACGTGAACCCCTCCCCCACTGAGACGCGTGAACCCCACCTCCACTGAGACGCGTGAACCCCACCCCCACTAAGACGTGTGAACCCCACCCCTACTGAGACGTGTGAACCCCACCCCCATTGAGACGTGTGAACCCCACCCTCCACTGAGACGTGTGAACCCCACCCCCCACTGAGACGTGGGAACCCCAGCCACCAATGAGACATGTGAACCTCACCCCCAATGAGATGTGTGAAACCCTCCCCCACTGAGACGCGTGAACCCCACCTCCACTGAGACGTGTGAACCCCACCCCCACTGAGACGTGTAAACCCCACCCCTCACTGAGACGTGTGAACCTCAACCACACTGAGACGTGTGAACCCGAAACCCACTGAGACGTGTGAACCCCACTCCTACTGAGAAGTGTGAACCCCACCTCCAATGAGACGTGTGAACCCCACATCCACTGAGACGTGTGAACCCCACCCCCCCTGAGACGTGTGAACCCCACCCTCCACTGAGACGTGTGAACCCCACCCCCCACTGAGACGTGGGAACACCAGCCACCACTGAGACATGTGAACCTCACCCCCCACTGAGATGTGCGAACCCCACTCCCACTGAGACGTGTGAACCCCACCCCCCATGAGACGCGTGCACCCCTCCCCCACTGACACGCGTGAACCTCACCCCCACTGAGACGTGTTAACCCCACCTCCACTTAGACGTGTGAACCCCACCCCCCACTGAGACGTGTGAACCTCACCCCCACTGAGACGTGTGAACCCCACCTCCACTGAGACGTGTGAACCCCACCCCCACTGAGAAGTGTGAAACCCACCTCCACTGAGACATGTGAACCTCACCCCCACTGAGATGTGTGAACCCCACCCCCCCTGAGACGTGTGAACCCCACCTCCACTGAGACATGTGAACCCCACCCCCACTGAGAAGTGTGAAACCCACCTCCACTGAGACATGTGAACCTCACCCCCACTGAGATGTGTGAACCCCACCCCCACTGAGACGCGTGAACCCCTCCCCCACTGAGACGTGTGAACCCCACCCCTACTGAGACGTGTGAACCACACCCCCACTGAGAAGTGTGAACCCCACCCTCCACTGAGACGTGTGAACCCCACCCCCCACTGAGACGTGGGAACCCCAGCCACCACTGAGACATGTGAACCTCACCCCCCACTGAGATGTGTGAACCCCACCTAAAATGAGACGTGTGAACCCCACCCCCACTGAGACGCGTGAACCCCTCCCCCATTTAGACGCGTGAACCCCACCTCCAATGAGACGTGTGAACCCCACCCCCACAGAGACGTGTGAACCCCACCCCTCACTGAGACGTGTGAACCTCACCCACACTGAGACGTGTGAACCCCAAACCCACTGAGACGTGTGAACCCCCACTCCTACTCAGAAGTGTGAACCCCACCTCCAATGAGACGTGTGAACCCCACATCCACTGAGACGTGTGAACCCCACCCCCACTGAGACGTGTGAACCCCACCCTCCACTGAGACGTGTGAACCCCACCCTCACTGAGACGTGGGAACCCCAGCCACCACTGAGACATGTGAACCTCACCCCCCACTGAGATGTGTGAACCTCACCCCCACTGAGACGTGTGAACCCCACCCCAACTGAGACGCGTGAACCCCTCCCCCACTGAGACGCGTGAACCCCACCTCCACTGAGACGTGTGAACCCCACCCCTACTGAGACGTGTGAACCCCACCCCTCACTGAGACGTGTGAACCTCAACCACACTGAGACGTGTGAACCCCAAACCCACTGAGACGTGTGAACCCCAATCCTACTGAGAAGTGTGAACCCCACCTCCAATGAGACGTGTGAACCCCACATCCACTGAGACGTGTGAACCCCACCCCCACTGAGACGTGTGAACCCTACCCTCCACTGAGACGTGTGAACCCCACCCCCCACTGAGACGTGGGAACCCAAGCCACCACTGAGACATGTGAACCTCACCCCCCACTGAGATGTGTGAACCCCACCCCCACTGAGACATGTGAACCTCACCCCCCACTGAGATGTGTGAACCCCACCCCCACTGAGACGTGTGAACCCCACCCCCACTGAGACGTGTGAACCCCTCCCCCACTGAGACGCGTGAACCCCACCTCCACTGAGACGTGTGAACCCCACCCCCACTGAGACGTGTGAACCCCACCCCTCACTGAGACGTGTGAACCTCACCCACACTGAGACGCGTGAACCTCACCTCCACTGAGACGTGTGAACCCCACCCCCCACTGAGACGTGGGAACCCCAGCCACCACTGAGACATGTGAACCTCACCCCCACTGAGATGTGCGAACCCCACCCCCACTGAGACGTGTGAACCCCACCCCCACTGAGACGCGTGAACCCCTCCCCCACTGAGACGCGTGAACCTCACCTCCACTGAGACGGGTGAACCCCACCCCCACTGAGACGTGTGAACCCCACCTCCACTAAGACGTGTGAACCCCACCCCCCACTGAGACGTGTGAACCTCACCCCCACTGAGACGTGTGAACCCCAAACCCACTGAGACGTGTGAACCCCACTCCTACTGAGAAGTGTGAACCCCACCTCCAATGAGACGTGTGGACCCCACATCCACTGAGACGTGTGAACCCCACCTCCACTGAGACGTGTGAACCCCACCCCCACTGAGAAGTGTGAAACCCACCTCCACTGAGACATGTGAACCTCACCCCCACTGAGATGTGTGAACCCCACCCCCACTGAGACGTGTGAACCCCACCCCCACTGAGACGCGTGAACCCCTCCCCCACTGAGACGCGTGAACCCCACCTCCACTGAGACGTGTGAACCCCACCCCCACTGAGACGTGTGAACCCCACCCCCACTGAGACGTGTGAACCCCACCCTCCACTGAGACGTGTGAACCCCACCCCCCACTGAGACGTGGGAACCCCAGCCACAACTGAGACATGTGAACCTCACCCCCCACTGAGATGTGTGAACCCCACCTTCACTGAGACGTGGGAACCGCATCCACCACTGAGACATGTGAACCTCACCCCCCACTGAGATGTGCGAACCCCACCCCCACTGAGACGTGTGAACCCCACCCCCACTGAGACGCGTGAACCCCTCCCCCACTGAGACGCGTGAACCTCACCTCCACTGAGACGCGTGAACCCCACCTCCACTTAGACGTGTGAACCCCACCTCCCACTGAGACGTGTGAACCTCACCCCCACTGAGACGTGTGAACCCCAAACCCAATGAGACGTGTGAACCCCACTCCTACTGAGAAGTGTGAACCCCACCTCCAATGAGACGTGTGAACCCCACATCCACTGAGACGTGTGAACCCCACCTCCACTGAGACATGTGAACCCCACCCCCACTGAGAAGTGTGAAACCCACCTCCACTGAGACATGTGAACCCCAACCCCCACTGAGACGTATGAACCCCACCTCCAATGAGACGTGTGAAACCCACCTCCACTGAGACGTGTGAACCCCTCCCTCCACTGAGACATGTGAACCCCACCTCCTACTGAGACATGTGAACCCCACCCTCCCACCTAGACGTGTGAACCCCACCCCCACTGAGACGCGTGAACCCCACCTCCACTGAGACGTGTGAACCCCACCTCCACTTAGACGTGTGAACCCCACCCCCCACTGAGACGTGTGAACCTAACCCCCACTGAGACGTGTGAACCCCAAACCCAATGAGACGTGTGAACCCCACTCCTACTGAGAAGTGTGAACCCCACCTCCAATGAGACGTGTGAACCCCACATCCACTGAGACGTGTGAACCCCACCTCCACTGAGACATGTGAACCCCACCCCCACTGAGAAGTGTGAAACCCACCTCCACTGAGACATGTGAACCTCACCCCCCACTGAGATGTGTGAACCCCACCCCCACTGAGACGTGTGAAACCCACCTCCACTGAGACGTGTGAACCCCTCCCCCACTGAGACGCGTGAACCCCACCTCCACTGAGACGTGTGAACCCCACCCCCACTGAGACGTGTGAACCCCACCCCTCACTGAGACGTGTGAACCTCACCCACACTGAGACGTGTGAACCCCAAACCCACTGAGACGTGTGAACCCCACTCCTACTGAGAAGTGTGAACCCCACCTCCAATGAGACGTGTGAACCCCACATCCACTGAGACGTGTGAACCCCACCCCCACTGAGACGTGTGAACCCCACCCTCCACTGAGACGTGTGAACCCCACCCCCCACTGAGACGTGGGAACCCCAGCCACCACTGAGACATGTGCACCTCACCCCCCCCTGAGATGTGCGAACCCCACCCCCACTGAGACGTGTGAACCCCACCCCCACTGAGACGCGTGAACCCCTCCCCCACTGAGACGCGTGAACCTCACCTCCACTGAGACGCGTGAACCCCACCCCCACTGAGACGTGTGAACCCCACCTCCACTTAGACGTGTGAACCCCACCCCCCACTGAGACGTGTGAACCTCACCCCCACTGAGACGTGTGAACCCCAAACCCACTGAGACGTGTGAACACCACTCCTACTGAGAAGTGTGAACCCCACCTCCAATGAGACGTGTGGACCCCACATCCACTGAGACGTGTGAACCCCACCTCCACTGAGACGTGTGAACCCCACCCCCACTGAGAAGTGTGAAACCCACCTCCACTGAGACATGTGAACCTCACCCCCACTGAGATGTGTGAACCCCACCCCCACTGAGACGTGTGAACCCCACCCCCACTGAGACGTGTGAACCCCACCCCCACTGAGACGTGTGAACCCCACCCTCCACTGAGACGTGTGAACCCCACCCCCCACTGAGACGTGGGAACCCCAGCCACCACTGAGACATGTGAACCTCACCCCCTACTGAGGTGTGTGAACCCCACCCCCACTGAGACGTGTGAACACCACCCCCACTGAGACGCGTGAATCCCTCCCCCACTGAGACGCGTGAACCCCACCTCCACTGAGACGTGTGAACCCCACCCCCACTGAGACGTGTTAACCCCACCCCTCACTGAGACGTGTGAACCTCACCCACACTGAGACGTGTGAACCCCAAATCCGCTGAGACTTGTGAACTCCACTCCTACTGAGAAGTGTGAACCCCACCTCCAATGAGACGTGTGAACCCCACATCCACTGAGACGTGTGACCCCCACCCCCACTGAGACGTGTGAACCCCACCCTCCACTGAGACGTGTGAACCCCACCTTCACTGAGACGTGGGAACCGCATCCACCACTGAGACATGTGAACCTCACCCCCCACTGAGATGTGCGAACCCCACCCCCACTGAGACGTGTGAACCCCACCCCCACTGAGACGCGTGAACCCCTCCCCCACTGAGACGCGTGAACCTCACCTCCACTGAGACGCGTGAACCCCACCTCCACTTAGACGTGTGAACCCCACCCCCACTGAGACGTGTGAACCCCAAACCCAATGAGACGTGTGAACCCCACTCCTACTGAGAAGTGTGAACCCCACTTCCAATGAGACGTGTGAACCCCATATCCACTGAGACGTGTGAACCCCACCTCCACTGAGACATGTGAACCCCACCCCCACTGAGAAGTGTGAAACCCACCTCCACTGAGACATGTGAACCCCAACCCCCACTGAGACGTATG
>NC_091294.1:39858279-39884912 GCF_038502225.1 Cherax quadricarinatus | reverse complement strand
TGTGTATGTGTGTGTGTGTTACGTGGATCTTTGTCCCTATTCATACTTCATTCATTCATTAGGGATTTGCCGGTACTTCCGGCCCTGTGCCTATTCATACTATATATCAACACTCGGCGTTATGGGATTGTTTTATCTAAAAACTCGTGTTACTTATGATAAACTGAGAAAACGTTTCTTCAGAGTCGGAGAAATCCTGACATTTAGACCGGATGTTTTTCCACAACAATTGCGTCACTGGACATGTGACTTGCGACCGTATACGTTGCATGAGTTGTTGAACAGACGTTGGAGGTTTTTAATCATGTGAGGCACTAAGCCAGTGTGGGTCATACAGCGACTAGTTGGAGGCTCGATCCTCCGTCCATTAATCGCGAGACAAATGGTTAAAGCGTTGAGGAGCTCTGCTGATTCACCTGATGCTTCATTCGAACAATGATTCACTCCTGAGGTGGGAAAAGTTTAAACACACACACACATGCATACACAGCTTTAATTAGAAGTACGACATGGCTTTTAGGGCGGGAAAAGACCTAGTGGCGACCAGCAAAGAGATGGGGCCAAGAGCTGCGAATCGTCCCCTGCAACCACAAATAGGTAAGTACACACACATACACCAGAATGGAACCCACAACTGGTCAAACGCCCTGAGGGAAGAGGTTAATAGAAATCATCCTGACAACACTGGAAGACAGGAGAGATACGGGGGACATGATAACGATATATAAAATACTGAGAGGAAATGACAAGGTGGACAGGGACAGAATGTTTCAGAGATGTGACACAGCAACAAGGGGTCACATCTGGAAGATGAAAACTTTGACGAGTCACAGGAATGTTAGAAAGTATTTCTTCAGTCATTGAGTTGTCAGGAAGTGGAACAATGTGGAGAGTGATGTAGTGGAGCCAGGATCCATTTAAGAAGAGGTTCGCTGAAGCTCATGTAGAAGGAAGTGAGTGGGAGAGGAGGGACCAGGAGTTATGAATCGACCCCTGCAACCACAAATAGGTGAATACAAATAAGTGAGTACGTACATACACACAGCTCAGGAGCCTTGCCCAGCCTTGTTCAAATATTTTTGATTGATGCACTGGTTCCTCAGGCTCCTCTCTGTTAGATAATTCTCATCTCTCTCGTTTCTCTCTGTAAAGTTATTCTCATCTCCCTAGTTCCTCTCGCTCACTCGTTCTCATCTCGTTCATTCCTGATTCAAGTCTTCCAATCCACGGTTCATCAGTGTATCGAGGCAGCTACGGAGTCGTGGTAATTACCCCAATCTTCTTTCGTGATGGCGTTACACAGGTGTTAATTCTAATATACCACTGAAGATGAGCTCAGTCTCTATGCAAATTTGGTGCCAGATTTCTCACACGGAAGACTCAATACTGGTGAAGAAATTGCAGATGACACCTCCGGTGTTCCACTATAGTGTTGTAGTCTCCCCCATGATGTGTGTTGTATGCGAGTGTTACAGTCTACCCCTTGGCGTGTATGACGAACACAGGTGGTCGTTTAAAGGCCTGTAGAACGTGGTCGTAAAACTAAGTCAGCAAACCAAGGCTGTTAGCAGGTCAGTGTGTGAGGGAAAAGTTCAGCAGATAGGAGTAGCGAGCGAGTATATGGTAACGATAGTTTGATTGCCGGCTGCTTGTTAAGGTAGGGTCAGTCTAGCTCCCGCTATCCCCCCCCCTTTTCTTCCCCACCCCGAAAGGTGACGTGTGGGGCTCCTGCCAAACAGTAATCACTCGACTCATAGCTCCCAGCACAACTGCAAGTAAAAGCCTCTGCTCCTATTCTAGTGAATATTGGTTGAAAGCTTCACTTTTGACCAATAATAAACTTAGTCCTTTCAGTTTTAAGCTTCACATGAGACTTTTAGATAATCACCACCTTTTGTAAGTATCTTACACTTCTCATGGAGAGTGATTTCTTAAGCAGTGGGTAACCTCTCTTTCCAGCTTGGAATGACAGCTCGGGTCACCTGCCAACCAACGAGAAGTGTTGAAGGAGACGGACTGAAACCGGTCTTGAGACGTCACTTTATGATCTATCTACCTGATTAATTGTAGGCCACCGCAGGCAAATACCCCTCATCTTTGCAGTGGTAAAAAACCTGTGTTCCTGTCATCTGGACTGACTATTCAAGGCTATAGACTCTGTGAAGAACTAGTCGCTGCCTTGCAAGAGCAAGGCAAACACAGCAGGGGTAGATTTTTTTACCCATGTGTTCCTTCACCACTTATTTACACTATGTACAAGTTGAGATATCAAGGCAATAATAGTGCAACCAAGAGCCCCTCAAGGCAGGAGTGGTCACGACCAGTGTCTGTGGAAGTCTGCCACTCAGCCAGGTGGGCAGGAGTGATGTCACCTTGGCTGAAGTAGCCGGCTCTCATGTGACTGGTGGGTTGAACTGAACAATAAGTGCCCCAGAACCATTACACTGAACAGACAGTTTGCAGGTCGAGAAGACATGATAAATGGTTGTGTGACGAACGTCGATTGAAACATAAATACTCGAGGGCACGTGCCCCCCCCCCACTTCCCTACACACACACCTGCACAAACTAACCAATCCACCTACTCACATACCATCTCCACCTACCTAGCTACAGAGCCAGCTACACGCCTACCCGCCCACACTCAACTCCACCCACACACCTGGCTCATTGGTCACGGTCTTCTGGGTAACTCAGGTCAGAGTCAAGGACGTTAAGGGTCCTCGCTGCCTCTAACAGCTCCCAGATCACGAAGTCTTAAGGATTCCTTACTAACGTGTAATCCTTATCCCTGCTTCATTTCTTCGCTTACTCTTTTGGAGAGATTCTGTTAATGGTATCGTATTTTTTAAAACAGTTGTATTTATTGACTAAGATCTGTCACCTCCCACTACTCACTCCTCATGAGATTTCCAATAAACACAATGATAACTTCGCAATAAGGCAACCTACTCTCCATCAACCATCTCCAGGCCCCCTCACAACCATCACCCACCACATCCAACACAACCACTACAAACAACAACTCACCATCAGCCTATCAATCTTCACCACACAATATGTTGTAAAGCCGATCTTCACTGCCCTCGTCTCATTTGGAAATATCTGACGGGAGCGCTGACGTAGGTCTCCGGTTGCCCTCCATGACTCCAGCATCCCTGAGATTTTGGAATGTTAAGCTGATATAGTGATCTATCTGCAGCAGAAGCAGCGGAAGAGGAGGAGGATGAGGGAGGCAGGTGAGGAGAAGGAGGATGGGGGAGGCAGGTGAGGAGAAGGAGGATGGGGGAGGCAGGTGAGGAGGAGGATGGGGGAGGCAGGTGAGGAGGAGGAGGATGGGGGAGGCTGGTGAGAAGGAGGAAGATGGGAGAGGCAGGTGAGGAGGAAGATGATGGGGGAAGAGGTAGGTGAAAAGAGCAAATGTCGAAGGAACGAGAAGTTAGAATAAAGAGATTATATTGGTAGGATTTCAACGAGTGATGCTGCTACTGGCATAGAGCAGCGAGAGGCTAGTCACACAGTCTAATGTCATAGATTCTAATCTCAGATTTTGCCATCGACCATAGATTCTAATTCTCCCCCGGATCAGTCCCCAGCACTAAGTTACACGATTTCTTACGTTCACAGTACTGTGAAATTCTGATACCAAGTATCATTTCACGTGTCGATAATCCAGAATTATTCCTGTTGTCGATATTACTGTGTTATTTCTGCTGTCGATATTACAGTGTTATTTCTGCTGTCGATATCACAGTGATATCCCTTGTGCCAATATTAGAGTAATATTGATAGTGCTGATGTCTTAATATTATTTCTGGAGCCGATATTCCGATCAGGTGACATGACACGAATGAAATCAACGCATTTCCCGAATTTTCTGTAGTTACGCCTTGAAGCCAGGCCATTAGAGGGTAATTAGCAGTTAGTCCTAGACCACAGGTCATTACCAGATTGATCTCATGGGCAGTGAATTATTAGTTAGGCCTAAAGAGCAGGCAATTAGCAGCTAGACTTAAAATATTCACACAGGAACAGATTCAATCATTGACAAGATCATTATAATTAAAAAGAAGCGTTAAACCACAAGGGCTACACAGCGCTGCTTCAGTGACAAGAAAAACACTATTTGTTGATTTTCTAAGATAATAGAATACGGAACACGAAATAAATGTGATATTGTGAAGGAGGAATTATGGGAAGGTTAGAAGACGCAGAGGAAGCGGGGATAAGAGATGGGGAAGAAGAGGGAAGGCAAATATAATAATACGAAGGAGATGAGAGACAAAATGATCATTTAGAGAGACAGACAGGCAGGAATAGAGTAAAAGAGAATAAGAGAAAGTGGAATCAACGCAAGTGACTGTGAAATAGATAATGATAAATAGGGGGAGAGAGAGAGAGAGAGAGAGACAGAGAGAGAGAGAGAGAAGAGGGAAAGGAAAATAATGGAGACACATCGGTAGAGGAGAAACAGCAAGTTTCAGAGATGGAAGACAAACTCTTGGTGTTGACGTTGGCTGCCATCGAGGGTGTCTGCCCTCGTTTTAACACCGCTCCTGCCACCGCCGTCTTCTCCGCCGCCGCTGCCGCCGCCACTGCCGCCGCCGCTGCCGCCGCCGCCGCCGTCTTCAGGTTGATTCCCACACGAAGACGATTCTGAAACAACCTTTATCTCTCCTTACGACCTTTTTCAGCCTCACTTGTCTGTGAAGGTACTCGCTTACAGTGACTCCACTTGCATGATGTGACCTCACTTGCTTACAGTGACCGACTTGCTGTGACCCCACAGCACTTGGGAGTCTTTATTGTGGAAACGTTTCGCCAACCAGTGGCTTTATCAGTCCATTCCGGAGAAAAGCGGTGGAGGATGCGAAGAGGGAGTTTGAAGTAATCAGTCCCACAGCCTAGAGGTGGTGTGTTCAGTCCCTCAGCCTAGAAGTGGTGTGTTCAGTCCCTCAGCCTAGAGATGGTGTGTTCAGTCCCTCAGCCTAGAGATGGTGTGTTCAGTCCCTCAGCCTAGAGATTGTGTGTTCAGTCCCTCAGCCTAGAGATGGTGTGTTCAGTCCCTCAGCCTAGAGATGGTGTGTTCAGTCCCTCAGCCTAGAGATGGTGTGTTCAGTCCCTCAGCCTAGAGATGGTGTGTTCAGTCCCTCAGCCTAGAGATGGTGTGTTCAGTCCCTCAGCCTAGAGATGGTGTGTTCAGTCCCTCAGCCTAGAGATGGTGTGTTCAGTCTCTCAGCCTAGAGATGGTGTGTTCAGTCCCTCAGCCTAGAGATGGTGTGTTCAGTCCCTCAGCCTAGAGATGGTGTGTTCAGTCCCTCAGCCTAGAGATGGTGTGTTCAGTCTCTCAGCCTAGAGATGGTGTGTTCAGTCTCTCAGCCTAGAGATGGTGTGTTCAGTCCCTCAGCCTAGAGATGGTGTGTTCAGTCCCTCAGCCTAGAGATGGTGTGTTCAGTCCCTCAGCCTAGAGATGGTGTGTTCAGTCTCTCAGCCTAGAGATGGTGTGTTCAGTCCCTCAGCCTAGAGATGGTGTGTTCAGTCCCTCAGCCTAGAGATGGTGTGTTCAGTCCCTCAGCCTAGAGATGGTGTGTTCAGTCCCTCAGCCTAGAGATGGTGTGTTCAGTCCCTCAGCCTAGAGATGGTGTGTTCAGTCCCTCAGCCTAGAGATGGTGTGTTCAGTCTCTCAGCCTAGAGATGGTGTGTTCAGTCCCTCAGCCTAGAGATGGTGTGTTCAGTCCCTCAGTCTAGAGATGGTGTGTTCAGTCCCTTATCCTAGAGATTGTGTTCAGTCCCTCATTCTTGATGGGTTAATAAAGACAGGTGCTGCACAGGTGTTCTAATCATCTGCCTATGGGTTCTCTAAGCCATTACTGTAATACTAATAAAAGGTTATAATCCAGAGATAAGAAAGCAACCGAGTAAGTCTTGAAAAAGGTCCAGGAGTCGGAAATTAATTCCCTTAAGATAATTAGGATAATATCTCCAGGAGCTGCAAATCAATTTTGTCGAGTATAATTAAAACTTGAGAAAACGTCAAAAAATATGGAAAGTATTAAAAAATTAAGAATTGTGTTTTGTTATATATTTCGACGATTCATTGCGGTTTGAAGCATTTTCTGACTAATTTAATTTTTTTAGCTCAAACACGCGAATCTTATTTCCGGAAAGATTGCCAGACGCTGATTCAGAAACAGGATCAGAGACTTCTACAACCTCTCACTAACAACGAAGATTAGTTATCTCAGTAACTCCAGTTGTCGACCTGTCTTCCGGAGCCCCGTCTTCCAACCAGCATATCATAGATCTTAACTTCAGAATTTTACTATATCCAAGGTAATAGTCTATAGAAATATACCGAGTTGGATGAATCTTATTAGAGTCAGCTGGCCCAGTGGTTAACGCACTGGCCTGCGAGTTTTAAGACTTGCCTGCCGTGGGTACAAACCTTACCGTTTCATTATTTTTAAGGGATTTCTTTCCCATTAGTTATCTTTTATACCAGACTCTCTATAACCTGCAGATTAAGTTTTTTGTTTAGTAACTGTGATACACTTCTGATGTTCAGTGACAACTCGCTGCAAAGTTCCAGCAAGGATTAAACACCCCTTCCAGTGATGCCAGGGTAACAGGTGTCATCTTCACGGGTAACACACACACACACACACACACACACACACACACACACACACACACTAATCCTACTGACGTCGCCTGTGTGGTTCACTTCTGCTGGCTGACTTCTTCCAGCAGAGCTCACTGTTTAATGGGGTTTAAAGCCCATCAATGCCACTAAGGTAATTAAGACTAAGGACAGTCTTTTCACCACAAGACGAGAAAATTTTAATTCTTAAAGGTTTAAAGTAAATTATCAGCATATATACAAGGAAAGAAATATACATATCGGTGTATATATCCTCCTGCCAGCAGAGTTCCAATCTTTAACCTGAACAAAAGAATGGAAAAATAAATAATGAATAACTTGAAGAACAACAAAGATATTTTTCTAAGGATTTTAATTAAAATTAAGTAAAATAAAATTAGCAGCTGTGGTTCCAGTAAGATGTTGAGACAGGAGTTTCTTATTCCCAAGATGGTCTTCTGTGATGTTTCAGAAGAAATGGTGTTGGTTATCCTGGATGGCGGTGTTCGTCCGATATTCTGGATATCCTGTCATTATTTGGCACTTCAGATTTCCAAGAGATGAACAGTCGTTATGTCCCATAATGTCCTGTTGACAGGGATCTTTCTTCAATAATTAGCGTCTACCCTGGTTGACCAGACCAGTAGCACAGCTGATAAAAAAACAACACTGGTTACGTAAGGGTTAATAAATATAACATTGAAGAAAGACAAAGGCTGGTATTCTACTCCAACGTCATTACTGGTAACCAGGTAAATCAGTAACAAAGAACAGAAATACTCCTGGTAGATCACCTTACCTGATCAGGAGCAGTGAAAGTGAAGCGACTCTCCAATCTTCAACCCACACCAGGAAAGATTAATACTACCAGGAGTAGAAATTAAAGCAAATCAGACCCGAGGAAACTGAGGTTTAGCCTCAGCCCGCTAGATGGTATTGCGGGCGGTAACACGCTAATGGTTCCAAATAGACTAAACAACTATAACCCGCCTTTTAACGAGTTTTCCTTCACAATAGGCATACAAAAGTGCATTACGCATGTTTATCTTATAATAACTCCAAAACGTCATAAGATTTACTTTCATTTGAGACCCTGATGGTTGAGACAGTGGGTGGGAGGGTGGAGAGTGGAATAGGTGGTAAGTGGGTGGAGGCTAGAGGTTAAAATGGGAGACCTGGTGTGTGTATTAGGTGGGTGATATTAGATTTTTTAGATTTTGTCACCGAAGTGGCTAGATTATTGTGCACCCAATATCCATCCTGTGGACGGTAGCGCAAGAGCATATGGATACACAAAAGGCCTAGGTTAATTTAATATGTTTACTATGCACCCCATACCCATCCTGTGGGCGGTTCAAAAGATTACAAAGGTACATAATGGGTCCAGGGACTGGACCCCAAAGTTATGATAGCTGAACTAGTTACAAAGGTAATGAACTCCAGGTAGATCTAGTCACAATCATGGCAAGTTACGAAGGTAATGAATCAGCCTCACTCCTATACATGGTTACAGTCATGAACAAATTACAAAGTAATGAACCACTGATACGTCCACACCTGGTCACAATTGTAATGAGTTATAAATACAAATATTAAGTGGGTCATACACCCACACTAGCGCGCGCACACACACATACACATGAGCGTACTAATATATGCATACACAAGCACGCACACCCACACACACGCACCCACACACACACACGCACCCACACACACACACACACGCGCGCACGTGGTAATGCATTATTTACAGCTAGCAAAGTCAGGGTATTTCTCCAGAATGGTCTGTAATATACCACTTTGGATAAAATACTTTGCCCTTTCTTGAACATTTCTGAGTGAGTTGTCTCTAAATTCATTAATTTTATCGCACTCCAGTACATAATGACGCAAGGTGTGACAATAGTCCATCTGGCAAAGTTTACATTTCGTTTGGTCTACATCTGGTGGTGGGGAGAAGGGTTAACAGAAATACATCTGGATTTGTATCTAGTGAGAGAAGGCTAGGAAAGGTAGTGAGTGGGAGGACTGCGCGGGACAGGCAGAATCAGGGCAACACGTGGAGTGTATGAAAAGTGCCGCTCAGTGCCGCGGTGGTGCCAGCCCGCGACGGTCTAGTACCTGCCCACCACTTCGCCCGTCAACCCTCTCAACCACGCGTGCCAGACATCCTGCTACACTGAACCACACACGTCCACACACGTGTGGACATAACTGCCCATAGTTTATTATACTTTGGGTACGATTGTAAGAGTCACTGATCCCGTGGACGTCGTTCCATGATATATTTCTCCCAAAGATTAACATTAGAATATTTGTGGCAGCCACAGGAAATAAGCTACGTTGAGCTGCACAGGGAAATGAAATTTGAAATGTAAGAGTCTCTGCTCGCTGGCTTAACCCACAACATAAGGTTATAGTTCTCGTTGCATTATTTTAGTACATGCATCTTCTAAAGCTCCGTTTATTACCCGCATCTTGACGCTGTAGAGAGAAATATTCAAGACTTGAAATAACCTGATACCATAAAACTTATCAACTTTATTAGCATTTATACTCTTTCTCAAATCAAAATAGTTATATTTTATTTTGTCGAGTAACCGAAGTAAAATAACTGCATAGGCTAATAACTAAAAATTTCGACCATCAGTATTTCTAATAAGAAGAGAAACGCGATGATTTTAACTTCCAGTAACTGAATGAATTACAGACGTCCCAGATACAGCACAATAGAGACTTAAACAACTACGCAAGACTTCCTCAAAACAAGAACTCACTCACCTTACATTTCCCACCACCACCTACCATCTTACCAACAACTCCAGCCACATCCCCACACCAACGACCAGCTGGGCAGTGTGATCAAGTCTGTCTGTGGCTGTGGTCATGATGTGGACCTACGGACGATGCTCACCTCTCATATTCTCGCTGCTGCTGCTGCTGCTGCTGCTCTGCCTCAGGTAAATCCCAGTCGTGCCTCTGCGACAAGCTGTGTACTGCTGCTCTGAAAGTCATTATATGAGGATTAATTAACTGCCCAGTTTCTCGGGCTGGATATGTGGAATAAAATTGCCACTTGATTCGTAATGTAAAACAGAAACAGTCACGTACAAGATTGTACTCCAAGTACAAGGACACAACCAGCTTCTTGAACCAGACTTTTTCATTACGGATTTAAAAAAAAAATTCTCTTGTATATAACTTAGATTAGAAATGAAAATTAGAATGCTTAAAAAATTTAACTGATGTTTACTAAATTATTACGATAATAATATCTAGGGGTAAAGTGTATGGTAGGGCATAGTAGGGTTATAAATGAAAGAATTAGAGGTAAGACAGAGAGCAGGATTGCAGATGAGCAAGGAGGCTTTAGAATGGGTAGGGGATGTGTAGATCAAGTGTTTACATTGAAGCTCCCACGACACCGAGTATCCTCGGATAGCAGTAAAACAGCTAGCTCTGCTGGCTGCGTCATCTTTGTAGGATTGGTTGGTCCTGTGGGTTAAGGCGTCATGTGGTTCTAGCTCACCATGAGACACGCCACTGCA
This sequence comes from Cherax quadricarinatus, assembly GCF_038502225.1. Lineage (NCBI taxonomy): Eukaryota > Metazoa > Arthropoda > Malacostraca > Decapoda > Parastacidae > Cherax > Cherax quadricarinatus. The sequence goes on along the minus strand of NC_091294.1, from coordinate 39,874,721 downwards.
ACACGGGTTCGAGTCCTTGGCTAGTGCAGTGTTGTATATATATATATATATATATATATATATATATATATATATATATATATATATATATATATATCAAATATGCAAAACAACCACTCTGAAAGAATAGAGAAATTCCAAGCGCTTTCGTGACTACTCACATTATCAAGGAACTAGTTCCTTGATAATGTGAGTAGTCACGAAAGCGCTTGGAATTTCTCTATTCTTTCAGAGTGGTTGTTTTGCATATTCTGAAATCACCTGTTTACTGTGATCTTATTGCATATCAAATATAGGGAGGTACCACCTCTAGAACTGTGCTGAGGACCCTCATCCTCAGAGAAAAGAATAAACTTACCTGGAGTTTACCTGGAGAGGATTTTGGGAGTCAACGCCCCCGCGGCCCGGTCCGAGACCAGGTCTCATGGTGGATCAGGGGCTAATCAACCAGGCTGTTACTTCTGGCCGCACGCAAGCTGACGTACGAATCACAGCCCGGTTGGTCAGGTACTGACTTTAGGTGCCTGTCCAGTGCCTTCTTGAAAAGAGCCAGGGGTATTGGTAATCCTCCTATTGTATGTTGGGAGGCAATTGAACAGTCTTGGGCCCCGGGCACTTATTGAGTTGTCTCTCAGTGTACTCGTGGCGCCCCTGCTTTTCATTGGGGGAATGTTGCATCTCCTACCGAGTCTTTTGCTTTCATATGGAGTGATTTTCGTGTGCAGATTGGGTATCAATCTCTCCAGGGCCTTTAAGTGTATATTATCATGTATCTCTCTCGCCTGCGTTCGAGGGAATACAGATCAAGGACCTTCAACCGTTCCAAGTAGTTTTGGTGCCTTATCGCACTTACGTGGGCAGTGAAAGGTCTTTGTACACTCTCCAGGTCTGCAATGTCGCCAGCCTTGAAGGGGGCCGTTAGTTCAGGGAAAACTCAACGTTCTCCCCGGAGCTGTTTGAATATTGTCTTCTCCTACCACCCCCTATATTCCATATTCTATGTAGACTTTATTTAAAGACAAAATACATTGACAAAAAATACAATAGGGAGTAGAACAACATAGATAACATTTCAGGGCCTACATCTCGAATACTTCGTCCAGCTCCCCGGCGGTGGGCCACTTGCCCAGAATGCTGCAGGCATTTGCTCTCTGGATTGCAACACTGAGTCTCTGAAAGAGGAAGCTGACCATTCTGTGATCCTTGGTTTCTGTGATGAGTTTTTCACCCAGCTCTTTGAGGAAATTTAGAGCACACTTGCCCCATGTTGTGTACGAATGGTATATAATACCGACAAGATGAGAGTAAGACACGTGCAACATCTGGGTATCTTTATTGTAGACGTTTCGCCATCCAGTGGCTTTATCAATACAAATTCTAGGACATAACTTGAAGACAGTAGAACTATGTACAGAAGATGAGGTAATCAGTCCCTCAACCTAGGAGTAGGTGCGAACAGCACCATAGTCGTGGAGATTCTGAAGCAGAAGAAAGAATCCTGGCGCTTATATAGTAACGTCAGGTGTAGCAGACGAGGGCATATTCACTGGTAGGCGGGATTCCCCAGTGGAAGTAGGTCCTTCCCAAAGAGATGGGTTAGTTGTAGTAGTAGTTGTCGTAGTCGTGAAGGTTATGTACATGTCCTCAGAATTAAGATGCCATGATGTTGCAGTGTCTGACAAGTTGTGTACGAATGGTATATAATACCGACAAGATGAGAGTAAGACACATGTGCAACATCTGGGTATCTTTATTGTAGACGTTTCGCCATCCAGTGGCTTTATCAATACAAATTCTAGGACATAACTTGAAGACAGTAGAACTATGTACAGAAGATGAGGTAATCAGTCCTCTTTGGGAAGGACCTACTTCCACTGGGGAATCCCGCCTACCAGTGAATATGCCCTCGTCTGCTACACCTGACGTTACTATATAAGCGCCAGGATTCTTTCTTCTGCTTCAGAATCTCCACGACTATGGTGCTGTTCGCACCTACTCCTAGGTTGAGGGACTGATTACCTCATCTTCTGTACATAGTTCTACTGTCTTCAAGTTATGTCCTAGAATTTGTATTGATAAAGCCACTGGATGGCGAAACGTCTACAATAAAGATACCCAGATGTTGCACATGTGTCTTACTCTCATCTTGTCGGTATTATATACCATTCGTACACAACTTGTCAGACACTGCAACATCATGGCATCTTAATTCTGAGGACATGTACATAACCTTCACGACTACGACAACTACTACTACAACTAACCCATCTCTTTGGGAAGGACCTACTTCCACTGGGGAATCCCGCCTACCAGTGAATATGCCCTCGTCTGCTACACCTGACGTTACTATATAAGCGCCAGGATTCTTTCTTCTGCTTCAGAATCTCCACGACTATGGTGCTGTTCGCACCTACTCCTAGGTTGAGGGACTGATTACCTCATCTTCTGTACATAGTTCTACTGTCTTCAAGTTATGTCCTAGAATTTGTATTGATAAAGCCACTGGATGGCGAAACGTCTACAATAAAGATACCCAGATGTTGCACATGTGTCTTACTCTCACACTTGCCCCATGCTCCAAAGGTCTCCGACCCCACTGGGATGAAGTTACAGCAAGAGAGCAGGCCTTCATATTTGTGAGTCTTCTAGGTCTCCCTGTAGCTGGCGGCTCCACCCTATTCAGTTTCAGAGTATGGCAAGTAGGTGTCCACCAATGCGGCGGCACAGGTGTAGTCCCAGGAAATCTGCTTACCATCCTTCCAGGGTAGCATAGTGGCTTCATCAGGACGCTTTTGATTTCCATCAGACCTCTGTACTTGGGGTTCCCGTTGAGCTGAGCAACGGGCTGTGGCGAGGCTTCTCTTTATAAGAACATAAGAAAGAAGGAACACTGCAGTGGGCCTACTGACCCATGCGAAGCAGGTCCATGTCCCCCCCCCGGATTAGCCCAATGACCCACCTAGTCAGGTCACTGCCACTTAAGGAAGGAGCAAGGCATCAGACCTAGTAGCACAAGTTAATGATGATAAATTAGACACATGTGCAACTCTTGGGTATCTACTCAAGATTGATGGACTGAACACATTGACTCCTCATTCTTCTCCTGTTCTTCAAGTTTCTCCTACGTATGGACTGATGAAGCCACTGTGTGGCGAAACGTTTCCTCAATAAAGATACCCAAGAGTTGCACATGTGTCTAATTTATCAACATGTCGGTTCTCTGAACCATTCATCTACAAAAAAAGCACAAGTTAGTCAGGTCCAACTCACACCCACTCATGTATTTATCTAACCTATTTTTAAAACTACACAATGTTTTAGCCTTTATAACTGTACTCGGAAGTTTGTTCCACTCATCCACAACTCTATTACCAAACCAGTGATTTCCTATATCCTTCCTGAATCTGAATTTTTTTAACTTGAAACCATTGCTATCGTTGATACCGTTGACCTCCTCATGCCTAGCATACTCTACTTCAGATGTGTGACACACGAGACCAAGAAGTTCGAATTGACCAGTCGTCGCACTGCCGCAAACACACCAATTGTCGGTGAGTATGGGAGCGGCCAGGCGATGATCAACACAAATCCGAATGGCCTGTGGGTCGAGTCGAATGCCCAGGGAGGAACTGGGAACAGTTAAAAGGAAATCTCCTGAATGTGGTGCCTTCTTCGCTAGGAGACATGCTTTCTCCTCTCCTGAAGTGTTGGTGAGCATTGTGTTGGCGATTTTTTCTATGATCGGTTTGTCCCAGTGAGACTGTTTGTGCTCTTTGGGAGGCGCTGGTCTACTGGAGGAGTCTGCTAGGGTGTCCTACCGGACAGCTGCTTCAATGAGCCTGGAGTCTTGAGCTCCTACGGCACCTCTCAAGCGTTCGGGGACAGTCTCCTTAACTAGTCCACCGGAAGCCAGACACGAGGACAGAAATGCAGGTAAAGCTACCTCCATTGCTGAATAAGCTGCACTTCACTGCCTTGAGAGACCCCAAAGCTCAGCTGGTGTGGCTGGAGGAAGCTGGCGGCTTCTAGGCAAATGTTTCTTACTTCTGCTTTGGCAACGAGACGGCGAAGAGTGTTACCGACAGCAATGGGTCCGATTCCCCAATCCTTCTTCTTCAAAGCGCACAATGAGGCTCCAAAAAAGAAAAGTTCAATTTCATCTGGAATTCGCCGAGTCAAACAGTTATTGACGAAGGTTGTTAACTCGGAGAGAAGAATTGATGCAGCTGTACCGAGTACTGTGTTTGCCATCTCTTTGAGGTGTTGTGGTCGAATTCCAGTGTAACCTCCTGCAGATCCTGCTGGAAATGACACTATCGCTTTATAGACTTCTGATTCTGGCAAAATTAATTATCCAGTGATGAGGTCTTCCTCAGGGTTGCTGTTAACGACTCTGGTGCCCTTGTTTAGTGTTTGTCTCTTAGTGCTTGGGCTGTGGCCTCATCTTTGAGAGAAACAGTGTCATCACTAGTAATTATTTTGATTGCTCCCACTGTGTAATCTTCGATTTTTTTGCTAACCTGTTTGCAAACTTTCTCGTTTCCAGTGGGATTTTTCTTGGGTCTGTCTCTGTGATTCCTGCGATGATGGGGCAGAGGGACACAATTATCTGTTCTTGGGTAGTTGCGCACTGCCTTGATGACTGATGTGGTTAGCAGCTTGCCTCATCTTTAAGGAACTGCAAGACAAACATTGCCGAACAGGAGTAGGTTGTGCCTTGCTTTAATGGTGCCTCGGGCTTCTAAGTTGGTGGAACCTCCATTCACCTCCATTCCCTGCCGCATATGGACGAGCCGCCTTAGAAATGTGAGATAGGGTACTGCTAGTAGTGGATATGAATGCCATCAGATCTTCGCGACTGAGGAGATTAGCACTGAATCTTTCATCTGCTTGTGGAGGCTGTGGGCTGCTCTGTGCAGGGACCATATGTGATCCAGCATATCCATTGTGTGCTCGTATAAGGCCATTCCTGTTGAGTTCCCGATGCGCTACACACACATGACATGTGCGTCTTCTTTTACTCTTAGTTGCAGTTTCCCTGGCTTTGTGGCTGGCTAGCTGCATTACCTGCCGTACCTCAATCTGAGGGTGGAGGCACATACCCTGGGTTGTTCATGGTGGGGTGGAGGAGAGCATAAGCCTAGATCTGGCTGGAGGTCTCAAGTCATTGTGGAAGGCGGGGTAGGGAGGTGGAGGTGGTGTGAGGAATGATGAGGGTGAGGGCGTAGCGGAGGAGGTGTGATGACTTGGAGTGGCAGGCCTACCAGAGTTGCCCACTCACTGCACTATACGATACCTCATTATACATGACACTATACACTATACATATATATATATATATATATATATATATATATATATATATATATATATATATATATATATATATATATATATATATATATATATATATATATATATATATATATATATATATATATATATATATATATATATATATATATATATATATATACTGTTTCGTATATTGTTTACTTTTGCTATATATAGGATATTTCGATTCCGTCATAGAAATGGCTTATAATAGACTGTATATATTTTGTAAATGCTTTAGAAACATATAGCATGAAGTGCTTCCCAGAATTCGACATTGTTAAGTCAGTAAGATTAATTAATAATGGATCTCAACATTTACGTATAATAATACGTTACGAGGGAAGAGCTGTCATGTAGCAACATTCCTTGATGTATATCTACACGCAGTCTGCAAATTTTCAGGGGAAACTTGAAGCAACGTTTCAGCCCGTCCTTGACTCTTATAAGGTCGTGAATAGATGATGGTCTAGGACGGACCGAAACGTCGTCTTCAGTTTCCTTCCTCTCCAAGGCGTACGATAGATGGGGATTTTTCCGACCTTTTTTTTAAATTAACATTATTAGGTACTGGAGCACCTAGTATCCAGTACCTAAATCCGTCAATTCTTCTTAATCCTTGACTTTAGCAAAGTTTTTCTCCCCAATAAATCTGTACTAAAATTATACTAATACGTAAATTTTAAATATTTTTTTCATAAATTTACAAAAAATAATGAAAGGGAGCAACTGAGTGCGACTTACCATAATTAGTTTGTGATTAATGAAGCGATGATAATTTTCTTCTGAGAATGTTGTAAATTCGCCGGTATAATTGCCCGGGCCTTTTGCAAAAGGTGGCCCGGCTTTGGCTTCCTGTCGTGGGATGAGGTACCAGTACTTCCTCGTGTTGTGGGACCAGCTGTCCCTAGGCTTAGCCCATTCCCCGCCCTCACGGGGCTCGGAGGGAGAAGCTAGGCACCTTGGGCTGCCACAAACCCCGCCCACATTGGGCTCAAAGGGTGTGGCAGCTGCATAGCAGCAGATGATGTCAGGAGGTGCAAAGGCAGCAAGCACTACAGGATCCTTTTGGAGCCACACTCCAGCTTTGGGCCGAAGGCCGAGTGCTGGGGAAGCTCAAGAATGTCTCTTGCCGTGTGTGTTGCTGCTGCAACACACAGAGTTCCTCCTGGTGAGTAAAATGTTGTCAACGCTGGAAATCGTTGGAGATAAATGGTATAAAATATCGACATGATGGAAAAATAAGCACAAATTAAGCATAATGCGAACCTTCATTGACGATGTTGGGCGAAACGTAGTCAATGAAGAATCGCATTATACCGCATCTGTGTTTATTTTTTCCAGTGGGAATCTTCACCGACGAAATGTTTCACCTGCGCTGCAGGTCTCAACAGTCGAAGACAGAGATGAATCACACTTCTGGAGACACATCAACCTGGGTGGGTAACAAAACAGACCAGTTACTCTCCCCATTTTTTTCCGATTCTTATGAATAACAATTGTCTATGTATCGACAATAGCTTGATCACATTCACTGAAGAAGGTGATGCCCAAAACTATCATTTAATCTCCTTGCACGATGATGTCTTCCACTGGCCACTTGCTTCTTCCTCTCCAGGTTCCTGGGTCTTGAAATTGAACTGTACTGATGGTGAGAGGCGCATTCGTTCCTCTTTCAGATGCACAAATGCTGGTAAATGTCGCAGCAATGATATGAGTGTTATCTAGAAATGGACAGACATCATCTGCATATCCCGTAACCTCACGCCAGTGTTCGGTAACCTTAACGGAGACATCTTAACAAGCATAAAAAAAGCGTATGCCCCGTGCTGCACACGTTTGCCTGAAGAAAAGGGTTAAACTGAGTATCTGTTGTTTTTAAACTTGCTTTATTATGAAGAAAATCATTAGCCAACTTATTCGTTCTTCCAAAAAGCCACGTAAAGCCTTTCAACGGCAGTAGGCCTAAATTCACCATCACCTCACCTCAGTACATTGGAATAATGTATATTAATTACTTTACTGTTTCAGTCTACGATTAATTATTCTGTGAACAATGCCTATATGGGGCACAAAATTTATCAGTCTATATGATCTCTATGTGTATTCCTGTAACATCTTAGGATCTAAGGACGTCTTGGGATCCAAGGACATCTTAGGATCTAAGGACGTCTTGGGATCCAAGGACATCTTAGAATCTAAGGACGTCTTGGGATCCAAGGACATCTTAGGATCTAAGGACGTCTTGGGATCCAAGGACATCTTAGGATCTGAGGACGTCTTGGGATCCAAGGACATCTTAGAATCTCTTAGGATCTAAGGACGTCTTGGGATCCAAGGACATCTTAGGATCTAAGGGCGTCTTGGGATCCAAGGACATCTTAGGATCTAAGGACGTCTTGGGATTCAAGGACATCTTAGGATTTAAGAACATCTCTACTGAAGTCTTTTATGTATAAAAAATATATTTAACGTTGAAAACATCTCTTAATGGTGTCCCAGTTCTGTCTCTCCTTGGAACGACCTTCAATAAACCTTTTAAGGTTAGTCCTAAAATGAACGACCTCGGAGAAGCGAGCCTCGAGGAATAAGCTTCAAGTAACGACTTTCAAAGAGCAACTTTCAAGGAGCGACACCCAAGGAACGAGTTTCAAGGAAGAATCCTCAAGGCAACACCTCCATGGATCGAACATCAAGTGACGACTTATATGGAACAACCTTAAGGTATTACTTTCAAGGCGTCCCGCCTTGTAAAAGAAAATAAACCCCCCAAAATGGCTTCGTTTTATGGGAACCATATCCTTGGCCAAGATGCTAAGAGTAGGACTTTTAATCCCAGGAATGGAGGAATCCCAGGAATGGTTGGGAATCCCTGAAACGGTGGGAATCCCTGGAATAACTCTCGCTACTCTCCTTTCAAGGCAGGAATTAGCTTCATCTCCAGCTGCAGGAGATGCAGCTAAGGAATCGGGAACGGGAATCCTGAGCCCAGGATGGGAATTTTGGAATGAGAAGGAAAGGAAGGAGAGGAAGGAGAGGAAGGAGAGAGAGAGGAAGGAGAGGAAGGAGAGGAAGGAGAGGAAGGAGAGAGAGAGAGGAAGGAGAGGAAGGAGAGGAAGGAGAGGAAGGAGAGGAAGGGAGATATTACAAGAGAATAACAATTTTTTTGTTTATTTCAGAGTATTTTGTAAAAAAAAGCAAACCAGTGTAAATACAAGCAAACAGAAGCAAATATAAGGCCGCACAAGCACAAACAAGCACATACAAAGCCATACAGGGTTACCTAAGGCCACACAAGCACATACAAGGTCATACAAGCCCACACAAGCACATACCAAGCTTTACAAGCCCATACAAGCACATACAAGCGCACACAAGCACATACGAGCACATACAAGGTCCATACTGCAGTATGCAGCACTAGTTTGGAACCCACACCTGTCAAACACGTCAAGAAATTAGAGAAAGTGCAAAGGTTTGCAACAAGGCTAGTTCCAGAGCTAAGGGGGATGTCCTATGAAGAAAGGTTAAGGGAAATCGGTCTGACAGCACTGGTGGACAGGAGGGTCAGGGGAGACATAATAACGACATACAAAACACTGCTTGGAATAGACAAGTTGGACAGAGACAGGATGTTCCAGAGATGGGACACATAAACAAGGGGTCACAATTAGAAGCTGAAGACTCAGACGAGTCTCAGGGATGTTAGGAAGCATTTCTTCAGTCATAGAGTCGTCAGGAAGTGGAATAGTCTGGCGAGCGATGTAGTAGAGGCAGGAACTATACATAGTTTTAAGACGAGGTACGATAAAGCTCATTGAGCAGGGAGAGGGAGGACCTAGCAGCGGTCAGTGAAGAGGTGGGGCCAGGAGCTGAGTCTCGACCCTTGCAACCACAATTATGTGAGTACAAGGTCATAAAAGCCCATACAAGCACATACAAGCCCAAACACGCTCACACACATCCACACACGCCCACACACGCCCACACACGCCCACACACGCCCACACACGCCCACACACGCCCACACACGCACACACACGCCCACACACGCCCACACACGCCCACACACGCCCACACACGCCCACACACGCCCACACACGTCCACACACGCCCACACACGCCCACACACGTATTTAATGTCTACCACAATCATCACATTCCTTTTTTCTTCTCTCTCCTTAGTTTTGTGAAATCTGCTCACTCCTATTTCTTATGCATTGTCTTCCATATTCCCATTTTCTTCATCTCTATTCTCTTCTCAGTTTATCTTCCCTTTTATCCTAAGCTTTTTTTCCCCCTCCCTTTCCTCTTTTAAGCTTCATTTTATGCTCCTCTCGGGGCCAGGAGCTGTAGCCACAAATAGGTGAGTACACATACATACACGCACTCACACACACACACACACACACACACACACACACACACACACACACACACACACACACACACACACACATACAGGAAATTCAAAGTCAGGCGCAGACAAGGGGATGGTAAGCAACAACGGAGACATGCCGTACACGAAGGCCCTATCAGACCCACGTGGGGCCAGGGAAAAGACGATGAGCACACTAAGATCAAACGACAGGTCCGAAGACAATGAAGGTATGCTATATGCAGAGATTCTAACAGCCAACTGCAGTAGCAAGGGACAGCTGGTCACGAAAGACAGTTCACTGAGAATAGAAGTTTCAGATATGACAGGGACTGAAGGCAAGAACATGTCAATGGAAAGAAATAAAATGCCTCAGAGGAAGCAGATGGAGACTCAGTGGGAGGAGGAAAGGGCGAGGTCAGTTTTTGTGTACGGGCTCCAAGAAGCCAAGGGGGCCAACTTTGAAGAAATAAAACAGGAGGAGAAAAAAATGATTGAAGGCATCATGAAAACAATAGGGGAGGGCAATATGACCCAGGTGACAAATTTTCAGAGAATTGGGTGGTTTGCGAGTGGAAGGATACGGCCTGTCAGAGTAACTTTCAAGGAAGAATCAGTTCGAACCAGGATTCTGCAAGAGAAAGCAAGACTGAGGGACAAAGAGGGGTACCAGAGAGTATACCTCGACCGCGACAGAACACAAGAAGAAAGGACTACACTGAAAGAGAGGTTACAGAGACGCAAGGAGGAACGAGAAGCAATGAAAATGAGCAGGACCCAGACACAGGAGGAAGGGCAAACACACCCCACAGAATCTCCCACCAAAAGACTCCACCCGCGACATTCCCAACACAACTGAGCAACCTATACTACAACCCACTCACTGTTCCCTCTGCCACCAACCCCCATATCACAAACCTCACCCCAACAGCTGTCCCTTATGGGCATTCTGACCCCACCCCCATCAACACAAACCCCACCTACACCACAGCCCCATATAGGCCCCCACCAAGGCTCTCGCTCCCCCAACCCCAATATTCTTGCATGACCACAATGATAGAAAAGAAACTAAAGGTTTGGTACACAAACGCGGATGGAATAACGAATAAACATGAGGAGTGGAATGAAAGAATCAGTGAAAAATCCCCAGACATCATAGCAGTCACAGAAACAAAACTCGCTGAGACAATAACAGACACAATCTTCCCAACAGGATATCAGATCCTGAGGAAAGATAGAAGGAGTAGAGGGGGAGGAGGGGTTGCACTGCTCATAAAACATCGATGGGGATTTGAGGAAATGGAAGGCATGGACATGATTGGAGAAAGAGACTACATTGTAGGTACAATTCAGTCCGGAGAACATAAAGTAGTCATTGGAGTGATGTATAACCCACCACAGAACTGCAGGAGGCCAAGAGAGGAGTACGAAGAAAACAACAGGGTGATGGTGGACACACTGGCTGAGGTGGCAAGAAGAGCTCACTCGAGCAGAGCAAAGTTACTGGTAATGGGCGATTTCAACCACAGGGAGATCGACTGGGAAAACCTGGAGCCACATGGGGGTCCCGAAACATGGAGAGCCAAGATGATGGATGTGGTACTTGAAAACCTCATGCATCAACATGTCAGGGACACAACCAGAGAGAGAGGGGAGGATGAGCCAGCAAGACTGGATCTTGTGTTCACCCTGAGCAGTTCAGACATTGAGGACATCACTTACGAGAGGCCCCTTGGAGCTAGCGATCATGTGGTTCTGAGTTTTGACTATATAGTAGAGTTACAAGTGGAGAAGGTAACAGGAACTGAAGGGGACAGGCCAAACTATAAAAGGGGGGGACTACACAGGTATGAGAAACTTCCTGCAGGAGGTTCAGTGGGACAGAGAAATGGTAGGAAAATCAGTAAACGAGATGATGGAATATGTGGCAACAAAGTGCAAGGAGGCAGAGGAAAGTTTTGTTCCCAAGGGAAACAGAAATAATAGGAAGACCAAAACGAGTCCTTGGTTTACCCGAAGGTGTAGGGAGGCAAAAACTAAGTGCAACAGAGAATTGAAAAGGTACAGGAGGCATAGGACCCAGGAAAACAAGGAGATTAGTAGAAGAGCCAGAAACGAGTATGCACAGATAAGGAGGGAGGCCCAGCGACAGTATGAAAACGACATAGCATCGAAAGTCAAATCTGACCCGAAACTGCTGTATAGCCACATTAGGAGGAAGACAACAGTCAAGGACCAGGTGATAAGGCTGAGGAAAGAAGGTGGAGAACTCACAAGAAACGATCAAGAGGTATGCGAGGAGCTCAACACGAGATTTAAGGAAGTATTTACAGTAGAGACAGGAAGGACTCTGGGGGGACAGACCAGATGGGGACACCAGCAAGGAATACACCAACAAGTGTTGGACGACATACATACAGATGAGGAGGAGGTGAAGAAACTGCTAAGGGACATCGATACCTCAAAGGCAATGGGACCGGACAACATCTCCCCGTGGGTCCTTAGAGAGGGAGCAGATATGTTGTGCGTGCCACTTACCACAATCTTCAACACATCCCTGGAAACTGGGCAACTACCTGAGGTATGGAAGACGGCAAATGTAGTTCCCATTTTTAAAAAAAGGAGACAGAAAAGAGGCACTAAACTATAGACCTGTGTCATTGACGTGTATAGTATGCAAAATTATGGAGAAGATTATCAGGAGGAGAGTGGTGGAGCACCTGGAACGGAACAGGAGTATAAATGCCAACAAGCACGGATTCACGGAAGGCAAATCCTGTGTCACAAACCTTCTGGAGTTTTATGATAAAATAACAGAAGTAAGACAAGAGAGAGAGGGGTGGGTTGATTGCATCTTCTTGGACTGCAAGAAGGCCTTTGACACAGTTCCTCACAAGAGATTAGTGCAGAAGCTAGAGCATCAGGCGCATATAACAGGAAGGGCACTGCAATGGATCAGAGAATACCTGACAGGGAGGCAACAACGAGTCATGGTACATAATGATGTATCACAGTGGGCACCTGTGACGAGTGGGGTCCCACAGGGGTCGGTCCTAGGACCAGTGCTATTTTTGGTATATGTGAACGACATGACGGAAGGGTTAGACTCAGAAGTGTCCCTGTTTGCAGATGATGTGAAGTTAATGAGAAGAATTAAATCTGATGAGGACCAGGCAGGACTTCAAAGAGACCTGGACAGACTGGACACCTGGTCCAGCAAATGGCTTCTCGAATTTAATCCTGCCAAATGCAAAGTCATGAAGATAGGGGAAGGGCACAGAAGACCACAGACAGAGTATAGGCTAGGTGGCCAAAGACTGCAAACCTCACTCAAGGAGAAAGATCTTGGGGTGAGTATAACACCGAGCATGTCTCCGGAAGCACACATCAATCAGATAACTGCTGCAGCATATGGGCGCCTGGCAAACCTGAGAACAGCATTCCGATACCTTAGTAAGGAATCATTCAAGACACTGTACACCGTGTATGTCAGGCCCATACTGGAGTATGCAGCACCTGTTTGGAACCCGCACTTGATAAAGCACGTCAAGAAACTAGAGAAAGTACAAAGGTTTGCGACAAGGTTAGTTCCAGAGCTAAGGGGAATGTCCTATGAAGAAAGATTAAGGGAAATCGGCCTGACGACACTGGAGGACAGGAGGGTCAGGGGAGACATGATAACGACATATAAAATACTGCGTGGAATAGACAAGGTGGACAAAGACAGGATGTTCCAGGGAGGGGACACAGAAACAAGAGCCACAATTGGAAGTTGAAGACACAAATGAGTCAGAGAGATAGTAGGAAGTATTTCTTCAGTCATAGAGTTGTAAGGCAGTGGAATAGCCTAGAAAATGACGTAGTGGAGGCAGGAACCATACAAAGTTTTAAGACGAGGTTTGATAAAGCTCATGGAGCGGGGAGAGAGAGGGCCTAGTAGCAACCGGTGAAGAGGCGGGGCCAGGAGCTAGGATTCGACCCCTGCAACCACAAATAGGTGAGTACAAATATGTGAGTACACACACACACACACGCATACACACACACACACACACACACACACACACACACACACACACACACACACACACACACACACACACACATACACACACACACACACAATACAATCCATACCCACAGCTTCCACCCAACCCCCAACTATAGAATCCCACAGTAAGCTACCAGGTCTCCCACCCCCACAGGCCTCCCAAACCACAGTGTTAGAAAGGAAACTGAAGGTATGGTACACAAACGCTGATGGAATAACAAACAAGTGGGAGGAGTGGCACGAAAGAGTCAAAGAGGCATCACCAGACATCATAGCGATCACAGAAACCAAGCTTACAGGTATGATAACAGATGCCATCTTTCCAGCTGGATACCAGATCCTGAGAAAAGACAGAAGGAACAGGGGGGGTGGAGGAGTGGCATTGCTGATCAAACACCGATGGAATTTTGATGAGCTGGAGAGAGGAGACAGCGGAGAAGAAAGTGATTACATAGCGGGAACGCTTCACTCTGGTGGTCCCAAGGTGATAATTGCAGTGATGTATAACCCACCACAGAACAGCAGGAGGCCAAGGCAAGAGTATGACGAGAGCAATAGAGCGATGGTTGACACACTGGCTGCAGTGGCGAGAAGAGCTCATGCATGCAGGGCAAAGCTCCTGATCATGGGTGACTTTAACCACAAGGAGATCGAATGGGAGAACTTGGAGCCACATGGGGGCCAAGATACATGGAGGGCTAAGATGATGGAGGTGGTACTGGAAAATTTCATGTACCAACACGTAAGGGACACTACAAGAGAGAGAGGAGAGGATGAACCAGCAAGACTGGACTTAGTATTCACCTTGAGTAGTGCAGATATTGAGGACATCACATATGAAAGACCCCTTGGGGCCAGCGATCATGTGGTTTTGAGCTTCGAATACACAGTAGAGCTACAAGTGGAGGGGGAAGCAGGAAAGCAAGGACAAATGAAACCAAACTACAGGAAAGGGGACTACACAGGAATGAGGAACTTCCTGAATGAGGTTCAGTGGGACAGAGAACTTGCAGGGAAGCCAGTTAATGAGATGATGGAATATGTAGCAACAATGTGCAAGGAGGCTGAGGAGAGGTTTGTACCCAAGGGTAACAGGAATAATGAGAAAGCCAGGATCAGCCCATGGTTCACCCAAAGATGCAAGGAGGCAAAAACCAAGTGTGCTAGGGAATGGAAGAAATATAGAAGGCAAAGGACCCAGGAGAATAAGGAGAGCAGTCGTAGAGCCAGAAACGAATATGCACAGATAAGAAGGGAGGCCCAACGTCAATATGAAAACGACATAGCAGCAAAAGCCAAATCTGACCCGAAGCTGTTGTACAGCCACATCAGGATGAAAACAACCATTAAGGACCAGGTAATCAGGCTAAGGAAGGAAGGAGGAGAGACAACAAGAAATGACCGTGAAGTATGTGAGGAACTCAACAAGAGATTCAAAGAAGTGTTCACAGAGGAGACAGAAGGGGCTCCAGAAAGACGGAGAGGTGGGGTACACCACCATGTGCTGGACACAGTACACACAACCGAGGAAGAAGTGAAGAGGCTTCTGAGTGAGCTAGATACCTCAAAGGCAATGGGGCCAGATAACATCTCTCCATGGGTCTTGAGAGAGGGAGCAGAGGCGCTATGTGTACCCCTAACAACAATATTCAATACATCTATCGAAACAGGGAGATTGCCTGAGGCATGGAAGACAGCAAATGTAGTCCCAATCTTTAAAAAAGGAGACAGACATGAAGCACTAAACTACAGACCAGTGTCACTGACATGTATAGTATGCAAAATCATGGAAAAGATTGTCAGGAGAAGAGTGGTGGAACATCTAGAAAGGAATGATCTCATCACCAGCAGCCAACATGGTTTCAGGGACGGGAAATCCTGTGTCACAAACCTACTGGAGTTCTATGACATGGTGACAGCAGTAAGACAAGAGAGAGAGGGGTGGGTGGATTGCATTTTCTTGGACTGCAAGAAGGCTTTTGACACAGTACCACACAAGAGATTAGTGCAAAAACTGGAGGACCAAGCAGGGATAACAGGGAAGGCACTGCAATGGATCAGGGAATACTTGTCAGGAAGACAGCAGTGAGTAATGGTACGTGGCGAGGTGTCAGAGTGGGCACCTGTGACCAGCGGGGTCCCACAGGGGTCAGTCCTAGGACCAGTGCTGTTTCTGGTATTTGTGAACGACATGACGGAAGGAATAAACTCCGAGGTGTCCCTGTTTGCAGATGACGTGAAGTTGATGAGAAGAGTTCATTCGATCGAAGACCAGGCAGAACTACAAAGGGATCTGGACAGGCTGCAGACCTGGTCCAGCAATTGGCTCCTGGAGTTCAATCCCACCAAGTGCAAAGTCATGAAGATTGGGGAAGGGCAAAGAAGGCCGCAGACGGAGTACAGTCTAGGGGGCCAGAGACTACAAACCTCACTCAAGGAAAAAGATCTTGGGGTGAGTATAACACCAGGCACATCTCCTGAAGCGCACATCAACCAAATAACTGCTGCAGCATATGGGCGCCTAGCAAACCTCAGAACAGCATTCCGACATCTTAATAAGGAATCGTTCAGGACCCTGTACACCGTGTACGTTAGGCCCATATTGGAGTATGCGGCACCAGTTTGGAACCCACACCTAGCCAAGCACGTAAAGAAACTAGAGAAAGTGCAAAGGTTTGC
>NC_091294.1:39848279-39853279 GCF_038502225.1 Cherax quadricarinatus | reverse complement strand
GTAGAAGAGCCAGAAACGAGTATGCACAGATAAGGAGGGAGGCCCAGCGACAGTATGAAAACGACATAGCATCGAAAGTCAAATCTGACCCGAAACTGCTGTATAGCCACATTAGGAGGAAGACAACAGTCAAGGACCAGGTGATAAGGCTGAGGAAAGAAGGTGGAGAACTCACAAGAAACGATCAAGAGGTATGTGAGGAGCTCAACACGAGATTTAAGGAAGTATTTACAGTAGAGACAGGAAGGACTCTGGGGGGACAGACCAGATGGGGACACCAGCAAGGAATACACCAACAAGTGTTGGACGACATACATACAGATGAGGAGGAGGTGAAGAAACTGCTAAGGGACATCGATACCTCAAAGGCAATGGGACCGGACAACATCTCCCCATGGGTCCTTAGAGAGGGAGCAGATATGTTGTGCGTGCCACTTACCACAATCTTCAACACATCCCTGGAAACTGGGCAACTACCTGAGGTATGGAAGACGGCAAATGTAGTTCCCATTTTTAAAAAAGGAGACAGAAAAGAGGCACTAAACTATAGACCTGTGTCATTGACGTGTATAGTATGCAAAATTATGGAGAAGATTATCAGGAGGAGAGAGGTGGAGCACCTGGAACGGAACAGGAGTATAAATGCCAACCAGCACGGATTCACGGAAGGCAAATCCTGTGTCACAAACCTTCTGGAGTTTTATGATAAAATAACAGAAGTAAGACAAGAGAGAGAGGGGTGGGTTGATTGCATCTTCTTGGACTGCAAGAAGGCCTTTGACACAGTTCCTCACAAGAGATTAGTGCAGAAGCTAGAGCACCAGGCGCATATAACAGGAAGGGCACTGCAATGGATCAGAGAATACCTGACAGGGAGGCAACAACGAGTCATGGTACGTAATGATGTATCACAGTGGGCACCTGTGACGAGCGGGGTCCCACAGGGGTCGGTCCTAGGACCAGTGCTATTTTTGGTATATGTGAACGACATGACGGAAGGGTTAGACTCAGAAGTGTCCCTGTTTGCAGATGATGTGAAGTTAATGAGGAGAATTAAATCTGATGAGGACCAGGCAGGACTTCAAAGAGACCTGGACAGACTGGACACCTGGTCCAGCAAATGGCTTCTCGAATTTAATCCTGCCAAATGCAAAGTCATGAAGATAGGGGAAGGGCACAGAAGACCACAGACAGAGTATAGGCTAGGTGGCCAAAGACTGCAAACCTCACTCAAGGAGAAAGATCTTGGGGTGAGTATAACACCGAGCATGTCTCCGGAAGCACACATCAATCAGATAACTGCTGCAGCATATGGGCGCCTGGCAAACCTGAGAACAGCATTCCGATACCTTAGTAAGGAATCATTCAAGACACTGTACACCGTGTATGTCAGGCCCATACTGGAGTATGCAGCACCTGTTTGGAACCCGCACTTGATAAAGCACGTCAAGAAACTAGAGAAAGTACAAAGGTTTGCGACAAGGTTAGTTCCAGAGCTAAGGGGAATGTCCTATGAAGAAAGATTAAGGGAAATCGGCCTGACGACACAGGAGGACAGGAGGGTCAGGGGAGACATGATAACGACATATAAAATACTGCGTGGAATAGACAAGGTGGACAAAGACAGGATGTTCCAGGGAGGGGACACAGAAACAAGAGGCCACAATTGGAAGTTGAAGACACAAATGAGTCAGAGAGATATTAGGAAGTATTTCTTCAGTCATAGAGTTTTAAGGCAGTGGAATAGCCTAGAAAATGACGTAGTGGAGGCAGGAACCATACACAGTTTTAAGACGAGGTTTGATAAAGCTCATGGAGCGGGGAGAGAGAGGGCCTAGTAGCAACCGGTGAAGAGGCGGGGCCAGGAGCTAGGACTCGACCCCTGCAACCACAAATAGGTGAGTACATGTCAGTGAAAGCTCTTTGATAGCTTCCATTTCACTTACCTGGAGTTTACCTGGAGATGGTTTCGTGGGTCAACGCCCCCGCAGCTCGGTCTGAGACCAGGCGTCATCGTGAATCAGGGTCTGGTCAACCAGGCCGTTACAACCGGCCGCACACAAACTGACGTACGAACCACAGCCCGGTTGGACAGGTACTGACTTTAGGTGCCTGTCCAGTGCCTTCTTGAAGACAGCCAGGGGTCTATTGGTAATCCCCCTTATGTATGCTGGGAGGCAGTTGAACAGTCTTGGGCCCCGGACACTTATTGTGTTGTCTCTCAGTGTACTCGTGGCGCCCTTACTTTTCATCGGGGGAATGTTGCATTTATTGTATAATCTTTTGCTTTCATAGTGAGTGATTTTAGGATAATTTAAATCAACATTGCACTAGACCCTGTCACTTTAAATCTTTTTAAACGTCCAAAGAAGGAAATAAGCACAAATCTAGATGGGTTGCAAACACTTGTAATTATAAAGATATATTTTGGATATAAATCCAGATATACTCCTGTTAACCCTGATTTTGGGGCCAAGTTCCGAGGTCTGGTGTATGTATCCAGGTGCACCTGCGCTGTCTGGTGTATGTATCCAGGTGCACCTGCGCTGTCTGGTATATGTATGCAGGTGCACCTGCGCTGTCTGGTGTATGTATCCAGGTGCACCTGCGCTGTCTGGTGTATGTATCCAAGTGCACCTGCGCTGTCTGGTATATGTATGCAGGTGCACCTGCGCTGTCTGGTGTATGTATCCAGGTGCACCTGCGCTGTCTGGTATATGTATGCAGGTGCACCTGCGCTGTCTGGTGTATGTATGCAGGTGCACCTGCGCTGTCTGGTATATGTATGCAGGTGCACATGCGCTGTCTGGTGTATGTATGCAGGTGCACCTGTGCTGCCTGGTGTATGTATGCAGGTGCACCTGCGCTGTCTGGTGTATGTATGCAGGTGCACCTGCGCTGTCTGGTGTATGTATGCAGGTGCACCTGCGCTGTCTGGTGTATGTATCCAGGTGCACCTGCGCTGTCTGGTGTATGTATGCAGGTGCACCTGCGCTGTCTGGTGTATGTATGCAGGTGCACCTGCGCTGTCTGGTGTATGTATCCAGGTGCACCTGCGCTGTCTGGTATATGTATGCAGGTGCACCTGCGCTGCATGGTGTATGTATGCAGGTGCACCTGCGCTGTCTGGTGTATGTATCCAGGTGCACCTGCGCTGTCTGGTATATGTATGCAGGTGCACCTGCGCTGCCTGGTGTATGTATGCAGGTGCACCTGCGCTGTCTGGTGTATGTATCCAGGTGCACCTGCGCTGTCTGGTGTATGTATCCAGGTGCACCTGCGCTGTCTGGTGTATGTATCCAGGTGCACCTGCGCTGTCTGGTATATGTATGCAGGTGCACCTGCGCTGCCTGGTGTATGTATCAAGGTGCACCTGCGCTGTCTGGTGTATGTATCCAGGTGCACCTGCGCTGTCTGGTATATGTATGCAGGTGCACCTGCGCTGCCTGGTGTATGTATGCAGGTGCACCTGCGCTGTCTGGTGTATGTATGCAGGTGCACCTGCGCTGTCTGGTGTATGTATCCAGGTGCACCTGCGCTGTCTGGTGTATGTATCCAGGTGCACCTGCGCTGTCTGGTGTATGTATCCAGGTGCACCTGCGCTGTCTGGTGTATGTATCCAGGTGCACCTGCGCTGTCTGGTGTATGTATCCAGGTGCACCTGCGCTGTCTGGTGTATGTATCCAGGTGCACCTGCGCTGTCTGGTGTACGTATCCAGGTGCACCTGCGCTGTCTGGTGTATGTATGCAGGTGCACCTGCGCTGTCTGGTATATGTATGCAGGTGCACCTGCGCTGCCTGGTGTATGTATGCAGGTGCACCTGCGCTGTCTGGTGTATGTATGCAGGTGCACCTGCGCTGTTTGGTATATGTATGCAGGTGCACCTGCGCTGCCTGGTGTATGTATGCAGGTGCACCTGCGCTGTCTGGTGTATGTATCCAGGTGCACCTGCGCTGTCTGGTGTATGTATCCAGGTGCACCTGCGCTGTCTGGTATATGTATGCAGGTGCACCTGCGCTGCCTGGTGTATGTATGCAGGTGCACCTGCGCTGTCTGGTATATGTATGCAGGTGCACCTGCGCTGTCTGGTGTATGTATGCAGGTGCACCTGCGCTGTCTGGTGTATGTATGCAGGTGCACCTGCACTGCCTGGTGTATGTATGCAGGTGCACCTGCACTGTCTGGTATATGTATGCAGGTGCACCTGCGCTGTCTGGTGTATGTATCCAGGTGCACCTGCGCTGTCTGGTGAATGTATCCAGGTGCACCTGCGCTGTCTGGTGTATGTATGCAGGTGCACCTGCGCTGTCTGGTGTATGTATGCAGGTGCACCTGCGCTGCCTGGTGTATGTATGCAGGTGCACCTGCGCTGTCTGGTGTATGTATCCAGGTGCACCTGCGCTGTCTGGTGTATGTATCCAGGTGCACCTGCGCTGTCTGGTGTATGTATGCAGGTGCACCTGCGCTGTCTGGTGTATGTATCCAGGTGCACCTGCGCTGACTGGTGTATGTATGCAGGTGCACCTGCACTGTCTGGTATATGTATGCAGGTGCACATGCACTGCCTGGTGTATGTATGCAGGTGCACCTGCACTGTCTGGTATATGTATGCAGGTGCACCTGCGCTGTCTGGTGTATGTATCCAGGTGCACCTGCGCTGTCTGGTGTATGTATCCAGGTGCACCTGCGCTGTCTGGTGTATGTATCCAGGTGCACCTGCGCTGCCTGGTGTATGTATGCAGGTGCACCTGCGCTGTCTGGTGTATGTATCCAGGTGCACCTGCGCTGTCTGGTGTATGTATCCAGGTGCACCTGCACTGTCTGGTGTATGTATGCAGGTGCAGATGCGCTGTCTGGTGTATGTATGCAGGTGCACCTGCGCTGTCTGGTGTATGTATGCAGGTGCACCTGCGCTGTCTGGTGTATGTATCCAGGTGCACCTGCGCTGTCTGGTGTATGTATGCAGGTGCACATGCACTGCCTGGTGTATGTATGCAGG
>NC_091294.1:39825779-39840779 GCF_038502225.1 Cherax quadricarinatus | reverse complement strand
TATCTCAAGAACATATCCATCCTGTGAACGGTATCTCAAGAACATATCCATCCTGTGAACGGCAGCACAAGAACATATCCATCCTGTGAACGGCAGCACAAGAACATATCCATCCTGTGAACGGTAGCACAAGAACATATCCATCCTGTGAACGGCAGCACAAGAACATATCCATCCTGTGAACGGTAGCACAAGAACATATCCATCCTGTGAACGGTAGCACAAGAACATATCCATCCTGTGAACGGCAGCACAAGAACATATCCATCCTGTGAACGGTAGCACAAGAACATATCCATCCTGTGAACGGCAGCACAAGAACATATCCATCCTGTGAACGGTAGCACAAGAACATATCCATCCTGTGAACGGCAGCACAAGAACATATCCATCCTGTGAACGGCAGCACAAGAACATATCCATCCTGTGAACGGCAGCACAAGAACATATCCATCCTGTGAACGGCAGCACAAGAACATATCCATCCTGTGAACGGTAGCACAAGAACATATCCATCCTGTGAACGGCAGCACAAGAACAAATCCATCCTGTGAACGGTAGCACAAGAACATATCCATCCTGTGAACGGCAGCACAAGAACATATCCATCCTGTGAACGGTAGCACAAGAACATATCCATCCTGTGAACGGTAGCACAAGAACATATCCATCCTGTGAACGGCAGCACAAGAACATATCCATCCTGTGAACGGTAGCACAAGAACATATCCATCCTGTGAACGGCAACACAAGAACAAATCCATCCTGTGAACGGTAGCACAAGAACATATCCATCCTGTGAACGGCAGCACAAGAACATATCCATCGTGTGAACGGCAGCACAAGAACATATCCATCCTGTGAACGGCAGCACAAGAACATGTGGATACACAAAAAGCCTGGGAACTGTAGGTCCTAAATGTTTTAACATCTAGATATATATTAGCGATATATATTTCATCTCTTAAAAACAAATTTAGAATGCTTAAAATCTCTACTTGCTTTTCATTAATAAAATACCTTGACATATCACATATTATACTATGTCTATAATGATAAAAATAATAATGATAATAATTTTTATTATTATTATTATTATTATTATTATTATTATTATTATTATCTATCAATCCATCACTATCCATCTATTTGCCAGCACCAAAACCACCACTACTATCCACCCATCTCAACACCACTACCACCATCTCCACCTCCACCACCATCATCATCACCACCACCACCACCACCACCACCACCACCCCCAGAGTAGGTGGGAGAACTAGTACACGAGGTAAAGTGATCACCTGCAATAGAGTTGTCAGCTACGAAAGTTGTCTTCAAAAACATGTTCGCTCTGAATGATAATTGTTAAGCGAAGCCAATCTGGCTTGTTGTTGCAAGTGTAATTGCTATCGTTTTGCTGTTTTGGCAACTGTTGGAGGGAGGCTGTTGGAACTACTTCCCCAAGTGTCGTCGAATGTGATTTTTTTGGTGTTTTTCATAATGGTTCTGTGGATAAGGACACTTATGCACGGTTCAAAACGTTCATTATGAGATTCGCTTCGGGTTCAGTGTACGGGGAGACACACAAACACACTCACACACACACACGATAGGAAGATGACATATCAGCGAAAGCCAAACCTGACCCGAAGTTGTTGTACAGCCATATCAGGAGGAAAACAATAGTCAAGGACCAGGTAATCAGGCTGAGGAAGGAAGAAAGGACGGGAGATCACAAGAAACGACCGAGAAGTATGTGAGAAACTTAACATAAGATTAAAAGAAGTGTTCACTGAGGGCACAGAAAGGAGAGGTGGAGTTCACCATCAAATGTTGAACACAATACATACAACTGAGAAAGAGGTGAAGAGGCTGCTAAGCGAGACAGAGAAGAAGCATTAAACTAAAGACCAGTGTCACTGATATGTATAGTATGTAGAGTCATGGAGAAGATTATCAGGAGAAGAGCGGTAGAACACTTAGAAACGACAACCAGAAGGGCTTCAGGGACGGGAAATCCTGTCACAAACCTACTGGAGTTCTATAACAGGGTGACAGCAGTAAGACAAGAGAGAGAGAGGGGTGGGTAGATTGCATTTTCTTGGACTGTAAGAAAGCGTTTGACACAGTTCCGCACAAGAGATTAGTGCAAAACTGAAGGACCAGGCACACACACACTGCAATGGATCAAGAAATACCTGTCGGGAAGACATCAGCGAGTCATGGTACGTGACGAGGTGTCAGAATGGGCGACTGTGACTAGCGGGTTTCCACAGGAGTCAGTCCTAGGACCGGTGCTGTTTCCGACGTATGTGAACGACATGACGGAAGGAATAGACTCAGACGTGACCCTGTTGCAGAAGATGTGAAATTGATGAGAAGAATTCAATCGGACGAGGACCAGGAAGAACTACAAAGGGATCTGGACAGGTTGCAGACCTGGTCCAGAAACTAGCTACTGGAGTTCAGCCCCATCAAGTGCAAAGTCATGAAGATTGGGGAAGGGCAAAGAAGACCCCAGACTGAGTACAGTCTAAAGGGCCAGAGACTACAAACCTCTCTCAAGGAAAAGGATCTTGGGGTGAGTATAACACCAGGCACATCTCCTGAGGCGCACATCAAACAAATAACTGCTGCAGCATTATGGGCGCCTAGCAAACCTAAGAGCAGCATTTCGACATCGCAGTAAAGAATCGTTCAGGACCCTGTATTCCTATATTGGAGTATGCAGCAGCAATTTGGAACCCACACCTAGCCAAACACGCAAGGATATTAGAGAAAGTGCAAAGGTTTTCAACAAGACTGGTCCCGGAGCAAAGGGGAATGTCCTACGAGGAGAGGTTAAGGGAAATAGACCTGACAACACTGGAGGACAGGCGAGATAGGGAGGACATGATAATGGCATATAAAATTCTGAGAGGAATTAACAAAGTGGATAGAGACAGGATGTTCAAGAGATGGGACACGGTAACAATGGGTCACAGTTAGAAGTTGAAGACTCAGATGAATCACAGGGATGTTAGGAAGTATTTCTTCAGTCACAGAGATGTCAGGAAGTGGAATAATCTGGGAAGTGATGTAGTAGAGGCAGGATCTATACATGGCTTTAAGAAGAGATATGATAATGCTCATGAAGCATGAAGAGTGACCTAGTAGCGACCAGTGAAGAGGCGGGGCCAGGAGCTGTGACTCGACCCCTGGAATCACAACTAGGTGAGTACAAGTGATTACGCACAAGACAAGGCTCTTGAAACCGGGACGAGAAGGGCCAGGAGCTGTGACTCTACTCGTCCAACCACATATATGTGAGTAGAAATAGACGAGTGCAGACACACGCAGTCTCTCTGTCTGTCTCTGTCTCTCTCTCTCTCTCAGTACTGCCAGATGCTACATCATCATCATCAGGGTTGGTACATACAGAAGCCCCTCCAAGCTTGCCAATTCCTTCCTTGCCTTTTGCCCAGACTGAAGAAACCGCTGATGAAGAGGGGGAAAACCAGGAAACCTGGGAAAGATAATAAAGGTAGGAATAGAAAGGGAATGCTAAGAACATGAGACTAAAATAAACGGGACGAGATACAGAAAAAATAATACAAAGTGTAAGAATCGAAAAACTGTTTTTCTTTTCTCTTTCTTCTTAACCTACTTCATCATGTTCTTCTCGTTTCACCTCTTATGTTCCTCTTTCTCTTTCTTCTTTATTCCACGTCATTTTAAGGATATGAATTTTTTTTGCCAGTAATGCTCAAAATATATTTGCCTCTATATTGCCTGTACGTTCCTAACTTCACATATATGCATAATTTGCAATTCATTTACATTTTACACACATACACACACACACACACACACACACACACACACACACACACACACACACACACACACACACACACACACACACACACACATGTATGGTTTCTATAGTGGAGGCAGGAACCATACATAGCTTTAAGACGAGGTATGATAATATTGACAAATTAGACACATGTGCAACTCTTGGGTATCTTTATTGAGAAAACGTTTTGCCTCACAGTGGCTTCATCAGTCCATGCAAAGGAGAATCTTGAAGAACAGGAGGAGAATGAGGCACACAGTCCCTCAACCCCGAGTCGATGTGGTCAGTCCACCAATCTTGAATAGAACACGGCACATGTACGGAGAAGGAACCTACAAACCTTACAGACGGTTTGTAAGCTCCTTCTCCGTACATGTGCCGTGTTCTATTCAAGATTGGTGGACTGACCACATCGACTCGGGGTTGAGGGACTGTGTGCCTCATTCTCCTCCTGTTCTTCAAGATTCTCCTTTGCATGGACTGATGAAGCCACTGTGAGGCGAAACGTCTCCGCAATAAAGATACCCAAGAGTTGCACATGTGTCTAATTTATCAACATGTCGGTTCTCTGAAGCATTCATCTACAAAGTCCATACGTAGGAGAAACTTGAAGAGCAGGAGGAGAGTGAGGTGATCGGTCCCTCAACCTTGGGTCGGTGTGTTCAGTCCATCAATCTTGAATAGAATACGGCATATGAGCGGAGAAGCAGCTTATGGACCGTATGGCGGGAGGGGTGCAGCGGTCATGGGTAGTGTCACATTTGTTCAATGTGGAAGTAGGTCGTGCCCAAGAATGTGACACCACCTATGACGGCTGCACCTCTCCTGCCATACGGTTTATAAGCTGCTTCTCTGCTCATATGCCGTATTCTATTCAAGATTGATGGACTGAACACATCGACTCAAGGTTGAGGGACTGATTACCTAATTCTCCTCCTGTTCTTCAAGTTTCTCCTACGTATGGACTGATGAAGCCACTGTGTGGCGAAACGTTTCGTCAGTAAAGATACCCAAGAGTTGCACATGTGTCTAATTTATCAACATGTCGGTTCTCTGAACCATTCATCTACAAAGGTATGATAATGCTCATGGAGCAGGGAGAGAGAGGACCTAGTAGCGATCAGTGAAGAGGCGGGGCCAGGAGCTGAGTCTCGACCCCTGCAACCACGTCTCTCCTGATGTTATCACGTATTCTGGGGACGTTACTGTTAGTCTACTGCTATTTTGAGTGACTTTCTTCCTCGATCGTGCGATTCCAGTCGAGGTAACTGGAGTCTTGTCTGCCTGTTGTTGATCCTTCATCCCTCGTCACTCTTTCAGTCCCGTTTGGTGTTCCTATATGAAGACCAGTTTTTATTTATAGCCATGTTACGGATTCACGATCCACTTCAACAGGATGTGGCACCCAGTGCCAGGCTTCTTTAAACCATAATGTTTAAAGGTGTGGAGGGGTAAGCCATGGAAAGGCCTCGGTCAGGTGATCAAAAGCTCCAGCTGCGGGTCATCATATGACGAAGAACCCATTCAGGAAACACTTGTTCTGTTTTCTGACACATCTTACCTAACCTAGCCTAACCTGCCTCTGTCCAGAGAATTTGCAATGGCTTTGGTTAGGTTGGCTGGTTAATGGGGTTTAATGCCTACAGAGTCATTAAGGCTGCGAGTAACCTTATCGCCGCCGAACAAAAATATTTTCATCCCTAAAACAAAAAGGAATGAATATACTCTCAAAATATAATGGCCGAGAGACAAACACACATCTGTGTAAGTTCAATGGCCTGGGAAAGACTTTTTCAAATACCTCGATACTTCAAAATAAAAAAAAATAAAAAATCTCTTTGCTTTGCCTTGTCTCTCTATCTGTATATTTTATTCTTCTTAGTCTTTTCTGTCGGATTTTTGTGCTTCATTTAATCCCCACAACAAGAGCTCTGTTCCTGGGGTTTCTCTTCTACATACCCGATCTTGAAATTAAGACACATGTGCAACATCTGGGTATCTTTATTGTAGATGTTTCGCCATCCAGTGGCTTTATCAATACAAATTCCAGGACATAACTTGAAGACAGTAGGACTATATACAGAAGACGAGGTAATCAGTCCCTCAACCTTGGAGTAGGTGCGAAGAGCACCGTAGTCGTGGAGATTCTGAAGCAGAAGCAAGGAGCCTGGCGCTTATATACTAACGTCAGGTGTAGCAGACGAGGACATAGTCACTGGTAGGCGGGATTCCCCAGTGGAAGTAGGTCCTTCCCAAAGAGATGGGTTAGTTGTAGTAGTAGTTGTCGTAGTCGTGAAGGTTATGTACATGTCCTCAGAATCAAGATTCCATGATCTTGAACATACCCGATCTTGAATCAAACATGATCTGTATACCTGGAACATGCCTGAAAGGGTTTTCCGGAGGTCAACGCCCCCTCGGCCCGGTCCATGATCAGGCCTCGCTGTGGCTCTGGGTCTAATCAGCCAGGCTGTTACTGCTGGCCGCACGCAAACCGACGTACGAACCACAGCACGGCTAGTCAGGTACTGACTCTAGATGCCTTGAATAACAAAAAGGCACAAAACCGTGACTGGAACAATACACAAATAACCCGCAGATAGGAGAGAGGAGCTTACCACGACATTTCGGTCTGACTTGGACCGAAACGGGCTGTCTTGAAGACAGTCAGGGGTCTATTGGTAATCCCCCTCATGTGCTGTTAAGAAAAACTTAAACAAAAATCAAACATAGAAAGAGAACGAAGAATTCCATACACACGCATTAAAAGTGTTGGTGAACTGTCCAGGAAAACGCAAATGTTGAAGCCAAAGGGGAAAAGAAGTAATCTGAACCGAGAAATTTTCTAACTGTAACCCAGACAGAAGGAACACGATAAGAGCGACAAATTATTCAGAAAGTTTGGAAAATCCTAAATATGTTTTCACGTGTATAAAATTTACGTTAAAAACGTCTTGCAGAAGTGGTCCTCTTCAGAGGAACTTCATACACCGATCTCGGGAAAGAGGTGAGCGATATCCTGCAAGAAGAGTGTGAAAAAAGAAGAACATGAAAGAATATGAGCTTGAAAGAAGAAGAGAATGAAACAAGAAGAGCAAAAAACAAGAAGAACTTGCAACAAGAAGAGCATACAACAAGAAGAGCATACAAGAAGAAGAACTTGCAACAAGAAGAGCATACAACAAGAAGAGCATACAACAAGAAGAGCATACAACAAGAAGAGAATACAACAAGAACAGCATACAACAAGAAGAGAATACAACAAGAACAGCATACAACAAGAAGAGAATACAACAAGAAGAGAATACAACAAGAAGAGCATACAACAAGAAGAGAATACAACAAGAAGAGCATACAACAAGAAGAGAATACAACAAGAACAGCATACAACAAGAAGACAATACAACAAGAAGAGAATACAACAAGGAGAGCATACAACAAGAAGAGAATACAACAAGAAGAGAATACAACAAGAACAGCATACAACAAGAAGAGAATACAACAAGAAGAGAATACAACAAGAAGAGCATACAACAAGAAGAGAATACAACAAGAAGAGCATACAACAAGAAGAGCATACAACAAGAAGAGCATACAACAAGAAGAGCATACAACAAGAAGAGAATACAACAAGAAGAGAATACAACAAGAAGAGAATACAACAAGAAGAGAATACAACAAGAAGAGAATACAACAAGAAGAGAATACAACAAGAAGAGAATACAACAAGAAGAGAATACAACAAGAGCATACAACAAGAAGAGAATACAACAAGAAGAGAATACAACAAGAAGAGCATACAACAAGAAGAGCATACAACAAGAAGAGCATACAACAAGAAGAGAATACAACAAGAAGAGAATACAACAAGAAGAGAATACAACAAGAAGAGCATACAACAAGAAGAGAATACAACAAGAAGAGCATACAACAAGAAGAACATACAACAAGAAGAGCATACAACAAGAAGAGAATACAACAAGAAGAGAATACAACAAGAAGAGCATACAACAAGAAGAGAATACAACAAGAAGAGCATACAACAAGAAGAGAATACAACAAGAACAGCATACAGCAAGAAGAGAATACAACAAGAAGAGCATACAACAAGAAGAGAATACAACAAGAACAGCATACAACAAGAAGAGAATACAACAAGAAGAGAATACAACAAGAAGAGCATACAACAAGAAGAGAATACAACAAGAAGAGAATACAACAAGAACAGCATACAACAAGAATAGAATACAACAAGAAGAGAATACAACAAGAAGAGCATACAACAAGAAGAGAATACAACAAGAAGAGCATACAACAAGAAGAGCATACAACAAGAAGAGCATACAACAAGAAGAGAATACAACAAGAACAGCATACAACAAGAAGAGAATACAACAAGAACAGCATACAGCAAGAAGAGAATACAACAAGAAGAGCATACAACAAGAAGAGAATACAACAAGAACAGCATACAACAAGAAGAGAATACAACAAGAAGAGAATACAACAAGAAGAGCATACAACAAGAAGAGAATACAACAAGAACAGCATACAACAAGAACAGCATACAACAAGAAGAGAATACAGCAAGAAGAGAATACAACAAGAAGAGAATACAACAAGAAGAGCATACAACAAGAAGAGCATACAACAAGAAGAGCATTCAACAAGAAGAGAATACAACAAGAAGGGAAAACAACAAGAAGAGAATACAACAAGAAGAGAATACAACACGAAGAGAATACAACAAGAAGAGAATACAACAAGAAGAGCATACAACAAGAAGAGAATACAGCAAGAAGAGAATACAACAAGAAGAGCATACAACAAGAAGAGCATACAACAAGAAGAGCATACAACAAGAAGAGAATACAACAAGAAGAGAATACAACAAGAAGAGCATACAACAAGAAGAGCATACAACAAGAAGAGCATACAACAAGAAGAGAATACAACAAGAAGAGAATACAACAAGAAGAGAATACAACAAGAAGAGAATACAACACGAAGAGAATACAACAAGAAGAGAATACAACAAGAAGAGCATACAACAAGAAGAGAATACAACAAGAAGAGAATACAACAAGAAGAGCATACAACAAGAAGAGCATACAACAAGAAGAGAATACAACAAGAAGAGAATACAACAAGAAGAGCATACAACAAGAAGAGAATACAACAAGAAGAGAATACAACAAGAAGAGCATACAACAAAAAGAGCATACAACAAGAAGAGCATACAACAAGAAGAGCATACAACAAGAAGAGAATACAACAAGAAGAGCATACAACAAGAAGAGCATACAACAAGAAGAGCATACAACAAGAAGAGAATACAACAAGAAGAGCATACAACAAGAAGAGCATACAACAAGAAGAGCATACAACAAGAAGAGCATGCAACAAGAAGAGCATACAACAAGAAGAGCATGCAACAAGAAGAGCATACAACAAGAAGAGAATACAACAAGAAGAGCATACAACAAGAAGAGCATACAACAAGAAGAGAATACAACAAGAAGAGCATACAACAAGAAGAGCATACAACAAGAAGAGAATACAACAAGAAGAGCATACAACAAGAAGAGAATACAACAAGAAGAGCATACAACAAGAAGAGCATACAACAAGAAGAGAATACAACAAGAAGAGCATACAACAAAAAGAGCATACAACAAGAAGAACATACAACGAGAAGAGAATACAACAAGAAGAGCATACAACAAGAAGAGCATACAACAAGAAGAGAATACAACAAGAAGAGCATACAACAAGAAGAGAATACAACAAGAAGAGCATACAACAAGAAGAGAATACAACAAGAAGAGCATACAACAAGAAGAGCATACAAGAAGAAGAACTTGCAACAAGAAGAGTATACAACAAGAAGAGCATACAACAAGAAGAGCATACAACAAGAAGAGCATACAACAAGAAGAGAATACAACAAGAAGAGCATACAACAAGAAGAGCATACAACAAGAAGAGCATACAACAAGAAGAGCATACAATATGAATAATATGCAACAAAAAGAGCATACAACAAGAAGAGCATACAACAAGAAGAGCATACAACAAGAAGAGCATACAATATGAATAATATGCAACAAAAAGAGCATACAACAAGAAGTGTGGAAAATTTTGGATTTTCCTAAATTCAGCATGTATAAATTTGAATAATATAATAATTGTGTAATGAAATTTGATGCTGATTTCACTCTTTCGAGAAATTTCGAGTGAGGGAGGTGTAGAACAGCTACTGAGTGACGCCGGGGGAGACGCCATTTGTAATTTGTGGACACTGGTTGTCGTGGAAATTCAGCTAATAATCCGGCGTCTTCATGGCCAATTTTTTTTTTTTTTTTCGCTTGAATTTGTAATAAGAACCCTGGTTAATGTCTCCTGTTGAAGAAATGGGACAGGAAATTTGCGGGACTCCAAGAATTACATGTGGAAGGCTGAAGATAAGGGATACGACCATCACTCACAGGGAAGTGTGCCATTAGTACTTTCATTTAGATCTCTAGCTGATCTAGGTGTCAGGCAGGTGTTGTGGTGTGATCCATCTACAGTAATTAAATGGTAAGTGGTAATACGAATTTCTTTTGTGTACCGAGCAAGCCTAATCGTATACAGTCCACAACTTTGATTTACCAGAGTAGATGGTTGTAATATTGTAATTATTAATTTAATGTCAGTGTGAGTGGTGATGAAGTAGGCATCGAAGTAGTTGCAGTCCTGCGACCTACCGTGACTTAAGTCCCACTTATCTCACCCAAATTACTTACCTGTAATAATTCAGGTAATACCCTATAAACCTCATGCAGGT
Organism: Cherax quadricarinatus; assembly: GCF_038502225.1. Lineage (NCBI taxonomy): Eukaryota > Metazoa > Arthropoda > Malacostraca > Decapoda > Parastacidae > Cherax > Cherax quadricarinatus. The sequence continues at coordinate 39,830,109 of NC_091294.1, read as the reverse complement.
AATTTGCTCACATAATAATAATAATAATAATAATAATAATAATAATAATAATAATAATAATAATAATAATAATAATAATAATAATAATTTAAAAAAGCAGTATGAAACAAGATCATGAAGTAACAAGAAGAGCATGCAACAGTGTCCTCCAGTGTGATCAACAACATGATAGTTGAAGACCCAGACATTTTCCTCATCAACTCCACCCACACAACAACTCACATAGCTGATATTAGCACAAATTCCTCAGACTTTAATAAAAGTAAAATAGACCGAATACTTTGGCACACATCACCTGTTTTCGTAGAGAAGAGATTGGATAAGTGTGAAGCTTGTATCATTAGCCGGTACAGAATAAGAGATCCAGGAAGACATGGCTAAGTGGTAGACTCCATACACAGCTTTAAGAACAGATATGAGAGACCCCTTCCCCCCACGTGATTATCAATTAGTGAATCTTGCCATGACTGCTTAAAAGACGGTGGACCCGGAGCCGTATCTTAACTCCCATACTACAACTAGATGAATTATAAAAAAAAGAGAAATATCAAAAAATGCCTAAACAAAAGAGTTGACTGATGATGTTTCACAGAGACAAGAAAGTGAGTTTGAGAATCGAGGTAAAAAAAAATCCATGGTTCAAGAGCGGACCCTTGTGCACGCCCGCCAAGCCACAGAAACAATAAGGAAGCTCTTAAAAAATTGTAATTCCCAGCCGATCATTTTGTAAAGTGGGTGAAACATTCCCACGTTTTAATAAAGCATCCACTTCACCTGGAGAGTTTTAGTCACATACAATGGCTAGAAACACTGTTTGGAGACTACTCGATCGTCCCCTTCCCCCACATACACATACATACGCTTGCACCAGGGATTTTGCTAGGTAAACTGAACAGTACTGCTCAGATTCAAGCTTAAGTTCTTAGACTGTACAGTAGTTGGTAATATTTATCTGCATTACGAGGTGTGTATCTGACATAATAACACTGAAATTTTTATTGCCTTTTCAGTTGGGACTTTCCTGTCTCTCCTGATAATTTCTACATTTGAAAAAACTGCAAATTCAGTCGAATACTAAGAGAATATATGTTCCTTACGTAATGTATATATGATCCTTGTCTAAAGAATATATGCTGCGTACGCAAGGAATATATGCTGGTTAAACCATACCCCGGCCAGGATTGAACCCGCGGTCATAGAGTCTCAAAACTTGCATTTGTGGTCACAGTGGTGCCTGTGCTAACCTTCCTATGGTGTAGAAATATACCTAGTTGGACGAATCTTATTGTGGCTAGCTGGTCTAGTGGCTAACGCGACGGGCTGGAGTTTTGAGACTCTATGACCGCGGGTTCAATCCCGGCCGGGGTATGGTTTGTTTGCAATCGTGTCATTACGATTTCGTGAGTCATATATGCTGGTTGATTAGGTCAACGAGGTTACAATCTACCAACTACACGAGGGTCATTACTGTCAGAATGTCATCTGTACGACTCCAGTCAAGAATATTTTAATCTATAAAGTAGAGATTAAAGTAAATTCATTGTACTTATAGGTGTATATAGTCTTTAATACATGTTCATACCCTAAATTATTATTATTATTATTATTATTATTATTAAAGATTCGCCTGTATTCTTCCGGCCCGGGCCTTTCCCAAGTGGTGGCCCAGCCTTGGCTCCCTGTCTAGGGAGGGTCTGAGACCTAAGTCTCCCATGGGAGGAGGCACAAGTACCTCCTTATCTTTGGGACCAACTGTCCCCAGGCCTAGCCACAAGCTAGGCCTCTCTGGTCTGCCATCCCCGCCCCAAGGGGGCTAACGGGAATGACAATCTTTTGAGCTGTAAGCTCGGGCTCAGGCACCTACCCTACCCTATAAGGATTAGGCATGGTGTCGATGCATACCCTAAAGAATATATTTACCTTATCTTAAGAATATGTACTCATATCCTAAGGGATAAATGTTCTTTATCTAAAGTATATATACTTATAACCTTACGAATATAAATTCCTTGCCTAAACCAGGTACATATTTTTTGGTTTAGAAAGACACGTAAGCAAACACTATAACATATTTATTAGAAGACGTTTCGGTCCTGGGACCTTGATCACTTCTAACATACAGAGGTAGAAAGACATTATATATATAGGCGGAGAGTGAGATGTGACGCACGTGACCTGAGGAATGTCATAAGAACATAACAATGGAGGAACACTGTAGAAGGCCTACTGGCCCATGCGAGGCAGGTCCTTATCAAAACAACCTCTGCCTATGATGAGGACGGGTAGACGATGAAATCATGTGACTCCTGTGTTGTTGGGTTGGTGCTGCTTAAATATCATGTATGCCAATGTTTTTGAAATTTTGTAGTTTCCAGTGTTGCGTTCTATAGTGTCGGTGACGGCGATTAGTGAGGCTTCTAGGCACCGTCGGCGTCTGAGGTCTGGTTCGGTGAGAACGAGTTGTGCCTCGTTCCAGTTCATCAAATGCCCCGTGGAGTCTCTGTGGAGGACACAGGCGTACCTTACATCGTCTCTGTTAGAGGCATTTCGATGCTCATTCAGGCGGACTGCAAGATCTCTGCCTGTCTCGCCTACATATTTCTTGGGACAGAACCCACAGGGGATAGTGTAGACGCCTGCTGTAGAAGTTAGAGGTGTGGGGCTGCGTTTCGTAGTGAGGTCTTTGATAGAGGATGTGTTTATGGTGGAAACGTTGATGTTACTCATAGCAAGTGCCCGGCGAGTATTCGTGGCACCATCGCCACATGGGAGTACTATGAACTGTTTAGGGGGCTGTTCCATGGGCGGTTTGTTGAGGATAGCTTGTGCCTTGAGTCTGCAATCTCGGATGAAGAAAGATGGGAACTGAAGACGTGTAAAGGCTTGTGTTATGTAAGTGCATTCTTCTTCTAGAAAACAAGGGCTGGAGATGCGAAGAGCTCTCAAGAAGAAGCCAATGAGGACTCCTCTCTTAGTGCGGGTGTCTTGGTGTGAATAAAAGTGTATAAGATCGTCCTTGTTGGTAGGTTTTCTATACACTTTGAAGAGAAGTTTGTCACTGTCGGGAGATCTGCACAGTAGAACGTCGAGGAAAGGAAGTTTGCCATCATTTTCGAGCTCAAGTGTAAACTTTATTGATGGTTCAACTGCATTGATCTTGTTGAGAAGGGCCTGGATATTGAGACGTCTCGGATAGAAAACCAATATATCATCAACGTATCTTAGCCAGGTAACGGTGTTGGGAATGAGGGTGCTGAATTTATCTGTCTCCAAGTTTTCCATGAAGAGGTTGGCAAGCACAGCACTGAGCGGGCTGCCCATTGCCATCCCAAAGCATTGTTTGTAACAGTTGTCCTGATACTTGAAGAAGTTGAAATTAGCACACAGTTCCACTAGATTGATGAAATCTAGAAGAGGTAAAGGGAGGTCGTGGTTTTCAGTGAGCCTGTCTCAGAATGTTGATTGCAGCGTCAGTAGGAACGTTGGTAAAGAGGGCTGTGACATCGAAGGAAGCCATGCTTTTGTTTTTGACATTCAGGTTGGAAATTCGGGAGAGAAGGTCACCTGAGTGTTTGAGGTGGGCTTGACTGATGGTGCCCAGAAGCGCTGAAAGGTATTTGGCAAGGTGGCCGGCTAGTCTGTGTGGTGCACTCCCTATGCCCGAAGTGATAGGCCGTAGTGGGATGCCAGGTTTGTGTGTCTTAGGAAGGCCATACAGGCGTGCTGGTTTCGGTTGACCTGGTAAAAGTTTAAGTAGTTTTTTGCCTTGTTCTGATTTTCGTAAGATGCTACGAGCCTTTCGAAGGAAAGTCTGGGTACTTTGAAGTAGCACTGATTCCGATACAGGCTGGTATGTGTTGGCATCGTTGAGAAGATTTAAGACTTTATTGTTGTAGTTGAGTAACACCACACCACCTCCTTTGTCAGCGGTTGTAATGACGATATCATCGTTGTTGGCCAAGTTCCTGAGTGCTTGGATGTATCTTCTGGGAATGACCGGTCTTGAAGGCTCAGTAGCTGCAGCAGTGATAATTCCTTGGACAAAGCCCTTTTGAAACTCGGAGTCTCCAAAAGGTTGGTTCTTGGTTACCATATCCACCAGATTATGTTTCTTGTTGATGCCAGTAGTAAACTTGAGCCCTAGGCTGAGGGCTTCTGTCTCGGCGACGGTTAGTGTATAGGAAGTATAAGTTCTGTCAAGCACCTTAACTACTGGGAACGCTTGGAAGCACTTGACTTGTACTCGTTGGAACGCAGGAGGGAGAGATATATCATAATCTACACTTGGAAAATCTTGGAAGGAATGGTCCCAAATCTGCACACAGAAATC
>NC_091294.1:39783279-39823279 GCF_038502225.1 Cherax quadricarinatus | reverse complement strand
TGACATGTATAGTATGCAAAATCATGGAGAAGATTATCAGGAGAAGAGTGGTGGAACACCTAGAAAGGAATGATCTCATCAACAGCAGCCAGCATGGTTTCAGGGACGGGAAATCCTGTGTCACAAACCTACTGGAGTTCTATGACATGGTGACAGCAGTAAGACAAGAGAGAGAGGGGTGGGTGGATTGCATTTTCTTGGACTGCAAGAAGGCGTTTGACACAGTTCCACACAAGAGATTGGTGCAAAAACTGGAGGACCAAGCAGGGATAACAGGGAAGGCACTACAATGGATCAGGGAATACTTGTCAGGAAGACAGCAGCGAGTCATGGTACGTGGCGAGGTGTCAGAGTGGGCACCTGTGACCAGCGGGGTCCCGCAGGGGTCAGTCCTAGGACCAGTGCTGTTTCTGGTATTTGTGAACGACATGACGGAAGGAATAGACTCTGAGGTGTCCCTGTTTGCAGATGACGTGAAGTTGATGAGAAGAATACACTCGATCGAAGACCAGGCAGAACTACAAAGGGATCTGGACAGGCTGCAGAACTGGTCCAGCAATTGGCTCCTGGAGTTCAATCCCACCAAGTGCAAAGTCATGAAGATTGGGGAAGGGCAAAGAAGGCCGCAGACGGAGTACAGTCTAGGGGGTCAGAGACTACAAACCTCACTCAAGGAAAAAGATCTTGGGGTGAGTATAACACCAGGCACATCTCCTGAAGCGCACATCAACCAAATAACTGCTGCAGCATATGGGCGCCTAGCAAACCTCAGAACAGCATTCCGACATCTTAATAAGGAATCGTTCAGGACCCTGTACACCGTATACGTTAGGCCCATATTGGAGTATGCGGCACCAGTTTGGAACCCACACCTAGCCAAGCACGTAAAGAAACTAGAGAAAGTGCAAAGGTTTGCAACAAGACTAGTCCCAGAGCTAAGAGGTATGTCCTACGAGGAGAGGTTAAGGGAAATCAACCTGACGACACTGGAGGACAGGAGAGATAGGGGGGACATGATAACAACATACAAAATACTGAGAGGAATTGACAAGGTGGACAAAGACAGGATGTTCCAGAGATTGGACACAGTAACAAGGGGACACAGTTGGAAGCTAAAGACACAGATGAATCACAGGGATGTTAGGAAGTATTTCTTCAGCCACAGAGTAGTCAGTAAGTGGAATAGTTTGGGAAGCGATGTAGTGGAGGCAGGATCCATACATAGCTTTAAGCAGAGGTATGATAAAGCTCACGGCTCAGGGAGAGTGACCTAGTAGCGATCAGTGAAGAGGCGGGGCCAGGAGCTCGGACTCGACCCCCGCAACCTCAACTAGGTGAGTACAACTAGGTGAGTACACACACACACACACACACACACAAAGATATACACACATACACACACACACACACACACACACACACACATACACATACACACACACACACATACACACACACACACACACACACACACATACACACACACACACACACACACACACATACACACACACACATACATACACACACACACACACACACACACACACACACACACACACACACAAAGATTTTCACTTGCCTGAATTATATTTTCAATTTTTACATATATGACTCGCCATAAAGAATAAAAACCTCTATGAGTATTTCTGCGGATGATGAAAAAGTCTTAGATACTATACACAGTGTAAATCAGATACCATTAACCCTTATATAACATCACCCATTACATAGGACCACCCCTACATAGGACTACCCCAACATAGGACCACCCCTACATAGGACCACCCCTACATAGGACCACGCCTACATAGGACCACCCCTACATAGGACCACCCCTACATAGGACCACCCCTACATAGGACCACCCCTACATAGGACCACCCCTACATAGGACCACCCCTACATAGCACCACCACTTAATGTACGAGTTTGGAAGGGTACGTAAAGGTAGAAAGTTGAAAGTGATGAGGGTATCAAACGATTTAGACAAAGAAAAAATGGATATCACATTGAAGGGAGGGAGTATGAGAGAAGTGAATGTTTTCAGATATTTGGAAGTTGACGTGTCAGCGGATGGGTTTATGAAGGACGGGGTTAACCATAGAATTGAAGAAGGAAAAAAGTTGAGTGGTGTATTGCGGTATCTGTGGAGACAAAAAAAAAAAAACATTATCCATGGAGGCAAAGAAGGGAATGTTCGAGAGTGTAGTGATACCAACATCCTTATATTGGTTTGAAGCTTGGGTTGTAAATGCTGTACCGAGGAGGAGGCTGGAGGCAGTGATGTCGTGTCTAAGGGTAATGTGTGGTGTAAATATGACGTAGAGAATTCATAGTGGGGAAATTAGGAGGTGTGGAGTTATTAAAAGTATTAGTCAGAGGGCTGAAGAGATGGTTGTTGAGGTGGTTTGGTCATCTAGAGAGAATGGAACAAAGTAGAATAACTTGGAGAGCATATAAATCTAAAAAGTTTCTTGGGTCTAGCTCAGTGGTAAAGTTAGCAGGTTCGAGTCCTGCTGTGGACGTAGAGACAATGTTTGTAAATAATTTCTCCTGTTTGCGAATTGTTAAGCATTTCAAATCTCTTTCTTTGTCCACTGCAAGTGGCAGGATTCGATGAAAAAACTTTCAAAACGAGCTTGGTGCCCGGGGGTATGGGGTAACATCGCTTAGCTTCGGCTAAGCGCCCATACTTTTCTTGGGTCTAGCTCAGTGGTAAAGTACTGTGGACTCTGATACAGAGTTAGCAGGTACGAGTCCTGCTGTGGACGTAGAGACAATGGAACTAGGTACGCAGTGCTTTACCAATCTACCCACACTGGACCAATACCTTGGAGTCCAGCTTGCGCTAGACTTTGATCCAAGGCAGCCAGCTTTCAGGGAGAAGGCTTACAGCTTTTCATCTCATCCCCTGCATGCATCAGCCTTACTAGAGATATTAACAATGCAAGGAATTCGCAAGAGCAGGCGAAATATACACAAACACTGATCTCTGGCTGAAGGAGACTCGAACCTACGAACCTTGGAACTGCGTACTTTATTCCAAGGTTCGTAGGTTCGAGTCTCTTTCAGCCAGAGATCAGTGTTTGTGTATAATTCGCCTGCTTTTGCGAATTCCTTGCATTGTTAATATCTCTAGTAAGGCTGATGCATGCAGGGGATGAGATGAAAAGCTGTAAGCTTTCTCCCTGAAAGCTGGCTGCCTTGGATCAAAGTCTAGCGCAAGCTGGACTCCAAGGTATTGGTCCAGTGTGGATAGATTGGTAAAGCACTGCGTATCTTGTTTCAAGGGTCGTAGGTTCGAGTCTCCTTCAGCCAGAGATCAGTGTTTGTGAATATTTCGCCTGCTCTTGCGAATTCCTTATATATATATATATATATATATATATATATATATATATATATATATATATATATATATATATATATATATATATATATATATATATATATTAATTATTCATAATGTTAACCTTGCTAATGATCAGTAATAGAGCCTTCAGCTTACAGCCACAAATGCCTGGGTCGAACCCTGGGTGAGGTAGAAATCATCAGTCGGTTTCCAGGCACCTACATACTTTCCCTGTCTTTCAGCCTTAAATAGGGACCTACGACTTGGTGGTATGTTATAGGTCGCATTCTGGGAAAGGTGCTAAATAATAATAGACCACAATAAAAGTATTCCACCTTGCTTGACTTTCCTGGGTTATTCTGAGTTAGTAACTCCACACGAGCCACCTCTCACCTCTTATTTTGAATATGAACCACCTATGGTCCTCCCCAGGGTTTCTGTGATCTTTGAAGATCAAAGACTTGTTGCTGGTGAAGCAGTGGCATGTGTTAGTCTCTGAGAGGTGGCTGCTGTTGACAGGTGTTAGGCCTTGACAGGTGTCAGAAGCCAAGTGGAGACAAGTAGTACCTCAAGAACAGCAGTTACTCTCAGGGGATAGTGCTAGCAGGTAATTCAAGCAGGTGTCTAGTTGATCAGGCAAGGAGGTCTTTAGCAGATGATTCCAAGTGATAATCTTCAGTAGATAGTAGAAACTATTGTCCTAACAAGTGACTTCCTCCTAAATTCCTGGCGCAGTATGACCCCAACTATAAATAATAATAATAATAATAATAATAATAATAATAATAATAATAATAATAATAATAATAATAATGCCGATAATCTCTGTATTTCCATACATTTTTTAAAGCACTGGCCGTCTCCTAGGTAGAGTGACACTATCATACACAGTATCGCTGTCTTGCCAGTGACGTGAAGATACTACAGTTCAGATGTCCCTCCAAACAGCAAATATCCCTACTCCTCCTCCTTAAGAGTGCATGCATTGTACCTACCACCTCAAGGACTCAATTCTGGCTAACCAGTTTTCTTGAATTCCTGTACAAAATGAAAAATATATGCGACCACTGTTAGCCTCAGACATAACTCTGAGTTTCCAGACCCTGCCACGAGGAGGCCAGTGGTTCGTCTTTAGGGTCCTATTTGTATATATGATAAAAAAATCATCCGTTATTATTTTAATATTGAAAATATAACAAAAATAACCCGATGATATATTTCCTTAAAAGTCACAAAGCCTCAAACATAAATAAAATCTTTATTTAAAATAAAAAATGAAACAGATGGTTCTTTTAGCTTCTCAATGCATTTAATCCTGGGAGGTGTTGGCGCAACTATGGTCAGACTGAGGAAAGGAAGAGACAACATCCTTGTACTTATCCTTAATGCGTGTAACCCAAGAACTTTTTGGGTCTGACCAACTGGGCTTTTGCATCCATGTTTCTAATGCCAAGTTGTCAATGGCTTGTGCCCAGATTTTCTCCAACTTTTGTAGCTCTTCGTCCTCGTCTAGTTTATTTGAGGCCTGGCTCTCGAGGTCAGTGTTTTCATTGAAAGGCCGAAGGCTCTTGAAGTCAGGCTTTTCATCCTTGTCAGGCAACAGACCCTTCATGACGGATTTGTTATGGTGGTTAGGCCTCCGTTTCTTAGCATCAGAGCCAGAATCATGTTGACACTCGCGGCTGAAATCATATTTCCTCTTGCCGTGAACGTCATCCTTCTTCTCATGTTGGTCATCACCTTTCCGCTTGCAAGGGAAGTCATCCAGGCTGCCGTGTACAGGTCTGTGAGTCTCACTATTCTCCACATCCACCATAGTCTTAATGTAAAGATGAGATTCATTCCTTATGAAATCTTCGTCCCTCACGACCTTACCATTCACCAAGATCCTCAGCGTCTTTACAGAAGTCCCGAGCTTCTTCAGGATGGCCAGTTTGGCCATCTCTGCAGTCATTTGTTCAATATCTTCCAGTGGTACCTCGACGGACGTCTCCTTCTCGAACCTGCTGCGCTTGAAGTATAGAGTACCAACGACAGCTGAATGATCCATGCTGGGGGAGTAAGTTAGCCCCTCTTCTAGACGGCAGGACTCTTTCATAAGCAACCCTTGAGAGCTTAAACTAGGGTTTTACCTCTCTCAAGATTCAACACCAATTTAGTTAATACTTTTCAGATATCACTTTAAAAAGTATATTAACCTTGAAAATATATTGAACACACTAAAATATATCTGAAGCAGTCAAGACAGTGTTGAAGTGTAGTCAAAGAGCAGAAAAGTTGAAATATAGTTAGTTGAGCTTGTTTAAGGTTAATATGCAATCTATACCTTATAAGATTATTGTAGTTAAGAATAGTGTAGTTAAGATTAATGAAGTTATCTTCGAAGATGTCGATATGTAATTGGCGTAATGTGTAATGAGGGTGTGATGTTTGTAGTGTATAATGGGCAGTGATGTTTGTAGTGTATAATGGGCAGTGATGTTTGTAGTGTATAATGGGCAGTGATGTTTGTAGTGTATAATGGGCAGTGATGTTTGTAGTGTATAATGGGAAGAAATGCTTTTAGTGTGAAATGGGAAATGACGTTTATAGTGTGTAGTGATGGTGTGATGTTTGTAGTGTGTAGTGATGACGTAATATTTGTAGTAGTAGTGATGATGTAATATTTGTAGTAGTAGTGATGATGACGTAATACTTGTAGTAGTAGTGATGATGATGTAATATTTGTAGTAGTAGTGATGGTGATGTAATATTTGTAGTAGTAGTGATGGTGATGTAATATTTGTAGTAGTAGTGATGGTGATGTAATATTTGTAGTAGTAGTGATGGTGATGTAATATTTGTAGTAGTAGTGATGGTGATGTAATATTTGTAGTAGTAGTGATGGTGATGTAATATTTGTAGTAGTAGTGATGATGTAATATTTGTAGTAGTAGTGATGATGTAATATTTGTAGTAGTAGTGATGATGTAATATTTGTAGTAGTAGTGATGATGTAATATTTGTAGTAGTAGTGATGATGTAATATTTGTAGTAGTAGTGATGATGTAATATTTGTAGTAGTAGTGATGATGTAATATTTGTTGTAGTAGTGATGTAATATTTGTAGTTGTAGTAGTGATGTAATATTTGTAGTAGTAGTAGTAGAAGTACGTTGCTCTCAGCACTTCAGGTCTATATTAATGGTGTTACGTCATTCACCATCACTGTGTACGTCTGATAATGAGAAGACGTCACATCAACGCTTCAAATTAAATACAAATCCCAGTGGAAATAAATCTTTAATGCAAAACAGTGGAAAGAAATCCCAAACTGAAATAAGTCCTACTGGAAATAAATTCCAGTGGAAATATTTATGCCAATGGAAATTAATCAAAATGGAAAAAGTACCAAATTTAAATAAACCTTAATAGAAGAAATGCCACACTGTGGGGCTTTCATGGGTTATCATGGGTTATTATCATGGGTTGTCATGATGGGTTATTATCATAGGTTATCATGGGTTATCATGGATTATGGATAATCATCATAGGTTATTATGGGTTATCATCATGGGTTATTGTGGATTATCTTCATGGGTCATCATGGGTTATTTTCGATTATCATCATGTGTTATCATTGATTAATATGGGTTATCATCATGGGTTGCCATCATGGATTATTATGGGTTATCACCATGGGTTATTTTCGTGGGTTATCATTATGGGTTATCATTGGGTATCATGGATTATCATGGGTTATCATCATGGGTTATCACTGATTGTCATCATGAATTATCATCACAGGTTAGAACGAGTTGTGGATTATTTATCTTCAATGGATAACACTCAGAATATAGTTTTTTCATCCCCCCAGCAAGAGAATCCTAGAAGAGAATCTTCCCTGGTCATCCCAGCGGAAGAAAATCCTAACAGGAGAATCCTAACAGGAGAATCCCAAAAGAAGAGAATCCCAACAGGAGAATCCCAGAAGAAGAGAATCTCAGGAAGTGAATCCCAGCAGAAACGATATCCAACAGGTGAATCCCAGTAGAAGTCCCAGCAGGAGGATCCAAGTAGAAGGAAGACCCATCAGGAGGATCCATGCAGAAGGAAGTCCCAGCAGGAGGATCCAAGTAGAAGGAAGACCCATCAGGAGGATCCAAACAGAAGGAAGCCCCAGCAGGAGGATCCAAGTAGAAGGAAGACCCATCAGGAGGATCCAAGCAGAAAGAAGTCCCAGCAGTAGGATCTAAGTAGAAGGAAGGCGCATCAGGAGGATACAAACAGAAGGAAGTCCCAGCAGGAGGATCTAAGTAGAAGGAAGACCCATCAGGAAGATGCAAACAGAAGGAAGTCCCAGCAGGAGGATCCAAGCAGAAGGAAGTTCTAGCAGGAGGATCCAAGTAGAAGGAAGACCCATCAGGAGGATGCAAACAGAAGGAAGTCCCAGCAGGAGAATCCAAGTAGAAGGAAGACCCATCAGGAGGATCCAAACAGAAGGAAGCCCCAGCAGGAGGATCCAAGTAGAAGGAAGACCCGTCAGGAGGATCCAAGCAGAAGTAAGTCCCAGCAGGAGGATCCAAACAGAAGGAAGCCCCAGCAGGAGGATCCAAGTAGAAGGAAGACCCGTCAGGAGGATCCAAGCAGAAGTAACTCCCAGCAGGAGGATCCAAGTAGAAGGAAGGCCCATCAGGAGGATCCAAACAGAAGGAGGTCCCAGCAGGAGGATCAAGGTAGAAGGAAGACCCATCAGGAGGATCCAAACAGAAGGAAGTCCCAGCAGGAGGATCCAAGTAAAGGAAGACCCATCAGGAGGATCCAAGCAAAAGTCCCTGCAGGAGGATCCAAGTAGAAGGAAGACCCATCAGGAGGATCCAAGCAGAAAGAAGTCCTAGTAGGTGGCTCACAGCAGAAGGGAGACCCAGCAGGTGGATCCCACCTTGTCAGCAGCGTCCTGTGTCTACCAGGACGTCACAGTGACACTTGTACACACACTGCTAGATGAAACAAGTGAAGCAATGTCAACTGGTGTCTGAGAGAGAGAGACCACCAGTGGGGTGAGCGGGAACAGCTGCCTCACCTCGCAAGACCTGCAAGAACAGCAGCATGGAGGGTGCCACCAGCGCCTAGGCACGCCTAGTTAGTGCCAGTTTTGATGTTGTTTAGTCCCTCTCAGGGCGTAAGGAGGTTTGATGTCAGTGAAACTCTCTTGATCCAAGGAAATCTCTAAGGAAATGGCAGTTAACCATTTATATATATATATATATATATATATATATATATATATATATATATATATATATATATATATATATATATGTATATATTATTATTATTTTATTAACACACTGGCCGATTCCCACCAAGGCAGGGTGGCCCGAAAAAGAAAAACTTTCACCATCATTCACTCCATCACTGTCTTGCCAGAAGGGTGCTTTACACTACAGTTTTTAAACTGCAACATTAACACCCCTCCTTCAGAGTGCAGGCACTGTACTTCCCATCTCCAGGACTCAAGTTCGGCCTGCCGGTTTCCCTGAATCCTTTCATAAATTCCATCAGCACGTCAAGTATTAAAAACCATTTGTCTCCATTCACTCCTATCAAAAACGTTCACGCATGCCCGCTGGAAGTCCAAGCCCCTCGCACACAAAACCTCGTTTACCCCCTCCCTCCAACCTTTCCTAGGCCGGCCCCTACCCCGCCTTCCTTCCACTACATACTGATACACTCTTGAAGTCATTCTGTTTCGCTCCATTCTCTCTACATGTCCGAACCACCTCAAAAACCCTTCCTCAGCCCTCTGGACAACAGTTTTGGCAATCCCGCACCTCCTCCTAACTTCCAAACTACGAATTCTCTGCATTATATTCACACCACACATTGCTCTCAGACATGACATCTCCATTGCTTCCAGCCTTCTCCTCGCTGCAACATTCATCACCCATGCTTCACACCCATATAAGAGCGTTGGTAAAACTCTACTCTCATACATTCCCATCTTTGCTTCCAAGGACAAAGTTCTTTGTCTCCACAGACTCCTAAGTGGGCACCGCTCACCCTTTTCCCCTCATCAATTCTGATTCACCTCATCTTTCATAGACCCATCCGCTGACACGTCCACTCCCAAATATCTGAATACATTCACCTCCTCCATACTCTCTCCATCCAATCTGATATCCAATCTTTCTTCACCTAATCTTTTTGTTATCATCATAGCCTTACTCTTTCCTGTATTCACTTTCAATTTTCTTCTTTTACATACCCTACCAAATTCATCCACCAACCTCTGCAACTTCTCTTCAGAATCACCCAAGAGCACAGTGTCATCAGCAAAGAGCAACTGTGACAACTCCCATATTATGTGTGATTCTTTATCTTTTAACTCCACGCCTCATGCCAAGACCCTCGCATTTACTTCTCTTACAACCCCATCTATAAATATATTGAACAACCACGGTGACATCACACATCCTTGTCTTAGGCCTACTTTTACTGGGAAATAATCTCCCTCTTTCCTACATACTCTAACTTGAGCCTCACTATCCTCGTAAAAACTCTTCACTGCTTTCAGTAACCTACCTCCTACACTATACATCTGCAACATCTGCCACATTGCCCCCCTATCCACCCTGTCATACGCCTTTTCCAAATCCATGAATGCCACAAAAACCTCTTTAGCCTTGAGTGAACATTCAAATGGTATAAAATACCGACAGGTTGTTAGGTAAGACATATATGCAACAGTTAGGTATCTTTAATTCGAAACGTTTCGCCTACACATTAGGCTTCTTCAGTCAAGTAAAGAAAAGTTGATAGAAGCAGAAGATACTTGAAGACGATGTAATTAGTCCATCACCCTTGAAGTTTTGAGGTGGTCAGTCCCTCAGTCTGGAGAAGAGTATTGTTCCATAGTCCGAAACAATATTGTTTCAGACCAGGAAACGACATATATATATATATATATATATATATATATATATATATATATATATATATATATATATATATATATATATATATATATATATATATATATATATATATATATATATATATATATATGTATATATATATATATATATATATATATATATATATATATATATATATATATATATATATATGTATATATATATATATATATATGTATATATATATATATATATATATATATATATATATATATATATATATATATATATATATATATATGTCGTGCCGAATAGGCAGAACTTGCGATCTTGGCTTAAAAAGCATCGTTCATCTTGCCATATAGGACAAGTGAAAATTTGTGCATGCAATAATTTCGCCAAAATCATTCTGAACCAAACGAAAAAAATATATTTCACTGTGTTTGTTTAATATTAAATTATTGTAAACAAATTTAAAACATATTTAGTTGGGTTAGGCTAAAATAAATTGTTCATTTTATAATAAGGTTAGGTAAGTTTTCTAAGATTCTTTTGGTGCAAAATTATAATTTTTTACATCAACATTAATGAAAAAATATATCTTTAAACGTATAAGAGAAAATTTTAGAAAGGACTTAATTTTAAATGAGTTCTTGCTAATTGGCCAGTTTTACATATTCGGCACGACATATATATATATATATCTATATATATATATATATATATATAGATATATATATATATATATATATATATATATATATATAAAATTCGGAGTGTGGAAATTAGGAGAAGGTGTGGAGTTAATAAAAGTATTAGTCAGAGGGCAGAAGAGGGGTTGTTGAGGTGGTTTGGTCATTTAGAGAGAATGGATCACAGTAGAATGACATGGAAAGCATATAAATCTATAGGGGAAGGAAGGCGGGGTAGGGGTCGTCCTCGAAAGGGTTGGAGAGAGGGGGTAAAGGAGGTTTTGTGGGTAAGGGGCTTGGACTTCCAGCAAGCGTGCGTGAGCGTGTTAGATAGGAGTGAATGGAGACGAATGGTACTTGGGACCTGACGATCTGTTGGAGTGTGAGCAGGGTAATATTTAGTGAAGGGATTCAGGGAAACCGGTTATTTTCATATAGTCGGACTTGAGTCCTGGAAATGGGAAGTACAATGCCTGCACTTTAAAGGAGGGGTTTGGGATATTGGCAGTTTGGAGGGATATGTTGTGTATCTTTATATGTTTAAGCTTCTAGACTGTTGTATTCTGAGCACCTCTGCAAAAACAGTGATAATGTGCGAGTGTGGTGAAAGTGTTGAATGATGATGAAAGTATTTTCTTTTTGGGGATTTTCTTTCTTTTTTGGGTCACCCTGCCTCGGTGGGAGACGGCCGACTTGTTGAAAAAAAAAAAAAAAAAAATATATATATATATATATATATATATATATATATATATATATATATTTATATATATATATATATATATATATATGTGTGTGTGTGTGTGTGTATGTGTGTGTACTCACCTATTTGTGGTTGCAGGGGTCGAGTCATAGCTCCTGGCCCCGCCTCTTCACTGATTGCTACTAGGTCCTCTCTCTCCCTGCTCCATGAGCTTTATCATACCTCGCCTTAAAACTATGTATGGTTCCCGCCTCCACTACTTCACTTTCTAGACTATTCCACGACTTGACTACTCTATGACTGAAGAAATACTTCCTAACATCCCTTTGATTCATCTGAGTCTTCAACTTCCAATTGTGACCTCTTGTGTCTGTGTCCCATCTCTGGAACATCCTGTCTTTGTCCACCTTGTCTATTCCGCGCAGTATTTTATATGTCGTTATCATGTCTCCCCTGACCCTCCTGGCCTCCAGTGTCGTCAGGCCGATTTCCCTCAACCTTTCTTCGTAGGACAATCCCCGTAGCTCTGGGACTAGTCTTGTTGCAAACCTTTGCACTTTCTCTAATTTCTTGACGTGCTTGACTAGGTGTGGATTCCAAACTGGTGCTACATACTCCAGTATGGGCCTGACGTAAATGGTATACAGTGTCTTGAACGACTCCTTACTGAGGTATCGGAACGCTATCCGTAGGTTTGCCAGGCGCCCGTATGCTGCAGCAGTTATCTGATTTATGTGCGCCTCAGGAGATATGCTCGGTGTTATACTCACCCCCAGATCTTTTTCCTTGAGTGAGGTTTGCAGTCTTTGGCCATCTAAACTATATTGTGTCTGCGGTCTTCTTTGCCCTTCCCCAATCTTCATGACTTTGCATTTGGCAGGGTTAAACTCAAGGAGCCAGTTGCTGGACCAGGCTTGTAGCCTGTCCAGGTCTCTTTGTAGTCCTGCCTGATCCTCATCCGATTTGATTCTTCTCATTAACTTCACATCATCTGCAAACAAGGACACTTCTGAGTCTATCCCTTCCGTTATGTCGTTCACATATATCAAAAATAGCACTGGTCCTAGAACTGACCCTTGTGGGACCCCGCTCGTCACAGGCGCCCACTGTGATACCTCTTCTCGCACCATGACTCGTTGTTGCCTCCCTGTCAGGTATTCCCTGATCCATTGCAGTGCCCTCCCTGTTATATGCGCCTGATCCGCCAGCTTCTGCACTAATCTCTTGTGAGGAACTGTGTCAAATGCCTTCTTGCAGTCCAGGAAAATGCAATCGACCCACCCCTCTCTCTCGTGTCTTACTTCTGTTATCTTGTCATAAAACCCCAGAAGGTTTGTGACACAGGATTTGCCTTCCATGAATCCATGCTGGTTTTCATTTATAATCTTGTTCCTTTCCAGGTGTTCCACAACTCTCCTCCTGATAATCTTCTCCATGACTTTGCATACAATACACGTCATAGACACAGGTCTGCAGTTTAGTGCCTCGTTTCTGTCTCCTTTCTTAAAAATGGGGACTACATTTGCTGTCTTCCATATCTCAGGTAGTTGCCCAGTTTCAAGGGATGTGTTGAAGATTGTGGTTAGGGGCACACACAGCATCTCTGCCCCTTCTCTAGGGACCCATGGGGAGATGTTGTCCAGTCCCATCGCCTTTGAGGTGTCAAGGTCACTTACCAGCTTCTGCACCTCCTCCATGGTTGTTCGTATGTCATCCATCTCAGTAGTAGTAACCAGTTACCAGTAACCAGTGCACCGTTGACTCAACGACCAACCGTCTCTGCCTGAGTCACTGTCTATTCATATTGCGCTGAACTGGCATTATTCAAAGACCCTCTCACTGGGTACTGTGGGCGGCCGGTCAGTCAGTGTTACGAGTGTGAGCAAGGAGGCAAGGTAACGGCTGTCAGGGCTCTCTCCACATATCTGCAATTATACGTAATAACAGCCTACGTGAGTATTTCTTACCTAATCCACGTGTCGAACTCCCACATGATAAATGGTGGCAGCGGTGTGGAGCGTGGATTTACGTTTTTAAGGGTAATTCAAGACGTTAGAAGGCTGTGTGAGTAGCGGCAGGGTCAAAGCTGAACCGTCACCCACCAGCACTACCCTCACGCACCACCTCCAGCCAGCCGCTTTACTCCCCTCACAACCTTCAGCCTGCAAGCCTGTTGCAGCCGTTTCAAGCTTCCTGGCTTAGTTCGTGTGCTAATTGCTTCAATCTCCGAGGGGTTGACCCGGATTTTGCAATTAAGCCAGTCAGTAAGCCAGACTGTGGAAGTGAACGCCAGTCAGCCTATCATCCAGCCTGTCTCCTGTCATCCAACTGCTCCTCCGTGCTTTGTGCATCGTTACACGTCTTCCAGTCAGCCATTCTCGTGGGGTAAGCCAGTCAGCCAACCCAGCTTCTAACCCAGCTGAGAGAGAGAAGTAAGCCACGCAGTAAGAAGTAAGCCAAGTTCCTCTGAAGTATTGTCTATATCGCTTTGTGCTCCCTGTTGGATGCTAAGAGTGGTTTTCACCATTCCTGTGGCATAGAGTGGGTTATCAAGCCACCTTCGTGGGTAGAGAGTGGAGTGCGCGCAGTGACCGCCAGCAGAGTCACACCCACCACCACCACTCTCTCACACCACCACCACCACCTCCACCAGACACCTCATCTACCTGTGGCTGTTTGCACCCTTGTACCGGGTCCTAGTACTGTTTTGGCTCACATAATTGGTCAAGAGATTGTAGCTGGCGCCAACGATAAAACCCAATTATGAGAGTTCCCCGAGAACGCGCATTCTTCCGACAACAGTGAGTGTAGGTGACGTCAGCCCTCACCGCGCAGGACACCCTACAACCTTCTCCTCATCACTCGTCACCGCCCGTCTACTACTCCAGACTTCAGTGATAATTTTCTTGAGACATTTTTCTTGCATTTAAAGACATTTGCGTGTGTGAGACATTTATAGTAAATTTCTTGTGTACTCTAAACCTTGTGTTTTCAGTGTAAACGCAGTATTTCTTTGACTCATTATTTTTACAATATTTTTCAGTGTTTTCACTTATCTTATATTTTTTTATTCTGTGTTTTTTCTTTATGCTACTCCTGTCTGTAGTAAGTATTATTGTGTAGTGTACCAGTCAGTCACTCTGTGTGAAGTGATTCATTTTTTTTTATTGTATTCTTTCAGCGTTGTATTCTCCAGTAATTGTCATTGTATTTCATGCAGTGATATTCACCCCAGTATACTAAATTATCCATTTATTTCTATGTGTGTCCTTTTTTTCGTATGCCAGCAGTGTCTCATTCCTCTAATTTTTTCGCAGACTGTGTACCATTATTTTTGCCAGCAAATTTTTGTCGTATCAGTCACAGCAAGATTTTGTTGTATCAGTCACAGCAGGAATTTGTTGTAAGAATATACTAATACTGTTGTGTGCCCCGCCACTGTAAGTGTTATATTACCTGTTTTGTTCCTTTGTTTTATTTTATTCATATTTTTATATTTCTTGAACAAATTCACTCTTGATGCAATTTCAATTACTTTTAATGTAAAGTGTTTTCTTTACTCTGCTTGAGTAAATTGTTTTGTCTAATTTACAATTAAGAGTTAAAGTGTTCAATCAGTTTATTTTTTTTTTCTTCATATTTTAATTTTATCATTTAACCTGAGTTTTCCCAGTGACACTTTATTACTGCAGTGATTATTTCTACACTTTATTTTGTTGCACTTGTTCTGCAGTGAATTATTTTCTTTTATTGATATTTTTATGAATTATATTTTAATTTTGTCTATGCATTCTTAGAAAATACTTAAATTTCCCAGTTAACAATTTAGTAATTTTATTTTATACTTTTTACATTGATTTAAAATTTAATTAATTAATTTCTTTATTAGCAAGAGTAAAGACAGCTCATTTTGCATTTAATTCAGTCTCCAGTAATATTTTTACTTGTATATTTCAATGTAAATTTTTTTTTCTTGGTCAATAGTCCTTTAAATTGAGTTTTCCTTCCTCTTGCAGTGTATCTTAGACATTATTTTTTTATTACTTCTGCAGAATTAGTTGTATATCTTTTATTTCAATTCTAGAATTTTATATCATTTTTATTGTTCATTATTTTTGCCTTATTTGTTCTCGTGCTACTTTGCCATTATGTCTCACATACCGTCAAGTGATACTTTAGTGAATGTCGACACTCAGACCTCTCAGGCTACTGCTGGTCCTGTCATCAGTCCTCACAGTTCCTTACCGACTGACAGACCGACCCAGACACCGAGATATTATAGTTATACTCGTGATTCCCTTGATGCGTTACCTTTATTCAATGGCCATGTACATAGTCTTGAAGCATGGTTTGCAGCCATTCGTTCTCGTGCTAGTGCTCTAGGTGAAGGTCCTCCTTCAGAGGAAAGCCTTATCAGACTTGCTAAAGAAGCTCTTTATCGATCTCCTGCTGCTGTTCACGTTGTTGATCTCCTTGATATGCGAGACTTCAGGAATCTTACTAAGTGGTCACAATATGAGGAACTGATTCGTTCTTTCCTTGTCCCAGTAAAAACAGCTGATCCATATGTCGTTCTTAGGGAACTAGTGAATGCTACACCCATGAGTAATGAATCGTTGAGTGCATTTGCTGTTAGATTAGACAAACTTTTATCATCATTTATCAATGCTGTCCAATCATCATCTTTTCTCCCTGAAGAGGCTAAACCATTTACAGAATCACTTGCTAAAATAGCAGCTTTTGGAGCAATTAAAGAACTAATGCCGCCTGCTTCTGTGTGTGCTTATGAGGCTCATCCTCCAACTGTAACGATGGAACCACTTACAGCCTTAAATCATGTACGTTCCTTGTGCCCCCAGGGTACTTTCCCTTGTATTAAAAGTAATGTCACACATATGCCTCAGTCTGCACCACCTCTTGTTTGCGCCACAGAGACAAATCGTGGTCGTCAACCATCTCAGAGATCACCAAGAACCAGTGTACAGAGTCGTTATACACCTCGTAGTATTCATAGTACATTCAGTAACCATAGTCGGCGGAATTGTTACAACTGTGGTTTCCGTGGCCATATTGCAATTAATTGTCCTGATAGTTACCCTAAGAGACGTCGTACTGATGATGAGTACTCAGATCTTCCCTACTGTACTTATCATAGAATACATGGACATGACACATCTGAGTGTAATGCTCTCTATAACCTTCAGTACTCTAGGTCTTTCCGTGGTCGTTCCAACCGCAGAACCCGTAGAGGAAACAGATCTCGTGGTTTTCAAAATAACCAGAACCAGGCTCATTCTTTCAATTCTCAAACTAACCAGAACCAGGCTCGTTCTTCCAATTCGGGGGAATTCGAGCGCCCCAGTCAAACCGTCCCATGGTGACAGTAGGTGATAATGAGTACACCATCCCCGTTCACAATTCCTTTGAAGCCTTAAGCAGTCTCGAGAATGACAACCCTGCTGATGATGTTGCTTCACATGTCTCTGACATAGATGATTTTGGGGATGGAGTAGAACAAGTCTTTTCTGATGACAATCCACCTTTTTGTTTGCACATAACTTCCAATGCAACCATAGGCCCTATAGTGCAAGCATCTGTTTATAATGCGCCCGTTCATTTGTTCATGGACTCTGGTGCGCAAGTCAATATTATTAGGTCTAGTTTGTTTAAGGATAAGAAGTTACGACATGTCCTTCTCGTAGAACCGACTCCTGTGTCCTCCCTTAGTGGAGTATCTGGTTCTCACCTGCGTGTCCGAGGTCGGACTTCCCTAACCTTTTCTATCCAAGGTAGAGACTTCACTGCTTCCTTCCTTGTTGTCGACCAGATTACTTTCCCTGGTGACCTTCTACTGGGATTTGCTTCCATGCGAGACTTACGCATTGTGCTCGACCCTTATCGATGGCATGCACAAATTGACGACTTGATCGTTCCATTCTGGGGTTACCAGCTTGGATCAGAAATCTGTTATACTGCTGCAGAGTATGATGTACGGATTAAGTCCTTACAAGCTAATGCATTCTCCAGTAGCGTACCCAAGCGGTCAGGCACTGGTAATTCTGTCACTCCCATCAGTGTTCCACCTATACCTTCAGATTTGCAGGATAGTCCGATGCCTCAAGTGTCCGAGGACGCTCAGATTGCCTTGAGTGCACAACCTATCCCTGCAATGCCTGCTAGTTCGAGTAGTAGTTTCTCCACAGGGGACGCCTTGTCGGAAAACAATTACTTGCAACTAGTAATGCCATCTCTTGTTGATGTCACATGCCGTCTGCAGAAAGACGTCTCTGTTGCGGCTAGTGCTCTCACTAGAGTGTCTGTAGTTGTTCCTAGTGTTCCAGATGGTGATAACGTCCTAGTTGACAGTGATTCCTGCAAAGTAAAAGGTCTATTTGTTGAACCATCCTTACATGTTGTAAGAGATAGTAAGATCCATTTCTACCTGGCCAACACTTCTGGTCACAGTGTTCGCCTTAGAGCAAATACCAATCTTGTTGACCTTGTTCACTATCCTTACCCTGTTCAGGTAGAGGATGAGTTGTCACCTGACCAGTGGGTCGGTGCTATTTCTGCCGGGGAGACCTCATCCACTTCACTGGATCAATCTGTTCCACCAGTTGAGGAGAAAGACTTAGCTCCCACTGACTTCCCAGATGAAGTCAAGCGTTTGTTGACTCTGTTGAACAAACGTCGTAAAGCCATTGCTTTACCAGGTGAGAAGATGGGTATAACGAACTTATTGTCCCATCGTATTCCACTTGAACCTGGTACTAGACCTATCTACATACCTGCGTACAGAATGCCTCATTCACAAGTTGCTGTCGCAGAAGAATTGATCAATCAAATGCTTGATGATGGAGTTATTGCACCTAGCAATTCACCTTGGAATGCACCCTTGATACTAGTACCTAAGAAGGATGGTACTTGGCGCCCAGTAATTGACTTTAGGAAGTTAAACGCGAAAACCATTCCAGATCGCTTTCCACTCCCTGTACTGGGTGATCTTTTACGTAATATCGGAGATAACAAAGTCTTTTCAACCCTAGATTTGTTACAAGGGTTTTGGCAAGTCCCTCTTCACGAGGACAGCCAAGAGCTAACTGCATTCTCCACTCCTACAGGTCATTATCACTTCCTCCGTATGGCATTTGGATTACGATCTTCCCCTATCACGTTCTCAAGGCTCATGACTAATATCTTTAGAGGTCTCATAGGTAATGCACTTATGGTGTACTTAGATGACGTAATCGTCATGTCTAAAGACGTGGATACACACTTGAAAAGACTTGATGTAGTACTTGGTAAGCTTGAAGAAGCCAATTTAAAGATCAAACTGTCAAAATGTCAATTTTTCAGATCAGAAATTAAGTTTCTTGGTCACGTAGTCACTCCTAGAGGGGTTACGACTGACCAAAGTAAAGTAACTGCAGTACTAAATTTTCCAACTCCCAAAACTGCTGATGCCGTAAGATCCTTTGTGGGCTTAGCAGGTTTTTATAGATCTTTCATTGCCAATTTTTCTTCCATAGCTGCTCCTCTAACTGAGTTGCTTAAGAAAGATGCTCCTTTTGTTTGGACCTTCCGTCAAGAAAGAGCATTCCAAACTCTAAAAGAAAAGCTAACATCTGCTCCAATTTTGAAATTTCCAGATTTTTCTAAGCCCTTCTATCTGACAACTGATGCTAGTTCAATTGGCATAGGTGCCGTACTAGCTCAGAAGACCGATGGCAAGTACAACGCAGTTGCATTTGCTAGCCGAGTCCTTACGAAGGCTGAACGTAATTATACAGTAACTGAGCAAGAAGCTTTAGCAATAGTATGGTCTTTAAAGCACTTCCGAGACATTATTTATCAGTACTCTGTTCATGTCTTGACAGACCATGCTCCACTGATACCCTTATTCCAGAACAAACAACCTACTGGAAGGTTAGCTAGATGGACCTTGACTATCCAAGAGTTCAATCCCACCTTTGAGCATTTACCTGGCAAGTCAAATGTAGTCGCAGATGCCTTATCGCGACATGTTAGTATAGTAACTGCAGACCCTCCATTTAGTGCTGAAGATGTAAAGAATGCTCAACGAACAGATCCCATGTGGTCTGGTGTGATTCGATTCCTGCTCCAGGAAGATCTTATTCTGAATGTGAAGCCACCAGCACCCATCAGTGACTTTGTCATGAACCAAGAATTACTGTATCGAACAGCCGA
Source organism: Cherax quadricarinatus (assembly GCF_038502225.1). Taxonomy (NCBI): domain Eukaryota; kingdom Metazoa; phylum Arthropoda; class Malacostraca; order Decapoda; family Parastacidae; genus Cherax; species Cherax quadricarinatus. The sequence continues at coordinate 39,803,426 of NC_091294.1, read as the reverse complement.
GTTGGGTACTCCTAGCAGAAGAGTATACCAGTTAGTAATTCCACAGTCACTAGTGAATGTAGCCTTACAGCTAGTTCACGATGTACCAGGTGTTGCACACCCTGGTATGGATCGTTCAGTAAAACAAGCCAGATTGAAATACTTTTGGCCTCGAATGGCAACTGATATTTCTGAGTATGTTAAGAAATGTAGTGTCTGCATGCAACATAAAGGCAATGCTAATGGTCCTAATCCAATCCAAGTGTATCCAACTACTAGCGAACCTTGGGAAAGAGTTGCGCTAGATTTGTTAACTAATTTCCAATGTTCCCTCCAAGGTAACAAACATCTGTGTGTTATGGTAGACCATTTCACCAGATATTGCGAGTTAGTTCCTATTGCAGATAAGACTGCCGAGACAGTAGCTAAAGCGTTTAAAGAACGCATTATCTGCAGGCATACCACCCCTAAGTCCCTAGTAACAGATAATGGAGGTGAATTCTGTAATGAAATTCTTGAAAATTTGTGTACCTTGTACAAGATCTCTAAATCCACCATTGTTCCTCATCATCCTGCCAGCAATGGGTTAGCGGAACGAACCAATAAGAAAGTACTTGATGTCTTGAGAGCCACTATCAATCCCAACAGTGAAACTTGGGATGAAGTTATACCTGATGTGCAGTGTGCTATAAATTCTGCTTACAATGTTTCTATAGGTGACACTCCACATTATGCATTGTATGGTGTAGATAAACGTTTGCCTTATGAGTTGTTATATTCTAATCCGAAACCAAATTACAACCCTGATGATTTCATAGCAACTCGTACCAGCTTAGCTCAAAGTGTTTTTAGAAGAATCCGTGAAACACTTCATAAATCAACAGCTGAATTTACAAGAGTCGCAAACACTCGATCAAAGCCATCCAAAATCAAAGTAGGTTCGAGAGTTATGCTGATTAACTTTAACAAAACGTCTGCAATGCCAAAGCTTGATCAAAAGTTTGTTGGTCCTTATCGAGTAGTTGAACATATCACTGGTAATAAGTATAAGGTTAGAGAGATTAGTACTGGTCAGTATAAAGAATCGCATTTAGATCATATGAAGTTAGTATGTGATGATAATGATGTTCCAACCCAGACTAATGTGACAGACTCTGACAATCCTCCTGATCCTGTACTCTCTTCCTCTGATACTCAGTCAGACGATCAACCTGAATGTCGTTATTCCCTACGTACACGACAGGTATTGAGAAATCCTCAAGTATCATTTGTAACTTCCAATTCAGATTTGCCTCAAATACAGCATGAGTTAGCCAATGCTACAGAGTTTGATCCTCCCAGAGATGACACCCATTCTGCATATGCCAATCTTACCCTAGCAGAGTTGGGGTTAAATGTAAATAACCTGTATAGATGAATAATTACAGTATCAACTTATCAGTATTCAAGAATTTTTTTTTTGTGTTCATGTTCTCTCCGCATTCTGAGAGTTAACAGTCTAGATTTGCGTGCACCGAATCTGCCTTTCTGTTAAACACTCTTTCTTTGTATATATTCCTTCCTCAGAATCCGTAGATCACACGAATACAGATCGATCGATCAAAATTTTTTTTTATCACTTGTAATCTCAACGTTGAGTTCGTTGTTCATTTGTTGAGTTTTAAGTTGTACTATAGTATACCTTGTATTGCATTACAGTTTCAGTTACGTAAGCTTTCATTCCAATGTTCTACTTATGTATATATAATGTTTAATTGTTGTGTACTTTGACATTGTATAGAATCAGCCCAAGCCGTATACCTGCCATCTCTAGTTTGTATTAGTTGTATGTCGGGACGACATACGTTAGCGTCGCCGAGCTCTCAGTAGTAGTAACCAGTTACCAGTAACCAGTGTACCGTTGACTCAACGACCAACCGTCTCTGCCTGAGTCACTGTCTATTCATATTGCGCTGAACTGGCATTATTCAAAGACCCTCTCACTGGGTACTGTGGGCGGCCGGTCAGTCAGTGTTACGAGTGTGAGCAAGGAGGCAAGGTAACGGCTGTCAGGGCTCTCTCCACATATCTGTAATTATACGTAATAACAGCCTACGTGAGTATTTCTTACCTAATCCACGTGTCGAACTCCCACATGATATAAGAATGAATTAAATTTAATATATAATTCATTAATTCAATTAGATCTTTAGTCAGATATTTGTCAACAATAATCTTTCTCTACATTTCTTCATCTTCCTAATCCTCCTCATCTGCTCCTCCCTTACTCTCAGCTCTGCCATCTCCCGTCTTCCTTCGACGGCTCTCTCACCTTTCTTTCTTACCCCGTCCTCTCCTCCTCCTCCTCCTCCTCCTCGACACACATCGACTTCAAAATGACAGGCGAAAATTGGCTAGTGTGAGGAAGGTAGAGAAGCGGGGGTGTTCTGACCACTTGGTGGAGGCTGTAGGAAGGGGTGGAGGAGGAGTGGAGGAGGTTGTGGAGGAAGAGTGGAGGATGGGTGGAGGAAGAGTGGAGGAGGGGGTAACCAAGGGGGAGTAGGGATGGGAGTGAAAATAGAGTTGGTGAAGTTACTCTATATCTGTAGTGCACTGATGCTTGTGAAAGGCTTTTGAGCCAAGGAATTGTAGCTGATCCTTTCTCCGAAGGAGAAGCTACAACAAATGCCAAACCAAGGCTGATCTGTAGGCTTCGTCACATACTGCCGGTGAGGAATGTGTTCTTGTTGAAGATGAAGGATGCGTCCAGTGAAGGCTTTCACTTGGTTGTCAACATCCTCTTGGAGAAGAGCATTCCAATCGGTGGTGGCGAGCTCAGAACAAAGGGCTGACCCATTACCTCTTTCCCATAGCCAGGTTGTGCGTGTGGACTCCTCAACTCGTTCTGTTGGGATCTTAAGTGTCGTAAAAACAGCCTTGTGGTCAGATGATCCAACGTAGCCGAGGGGTTGACAAGTGACTATACCTTCTGCCAGATCACTCACTACTGGGTCAAGGGAGAAGCCAGAGATGTGAGTAGGGAAATCAGCAAAGTTTCTCATGTCAAATACCACAAGAAGGTCATCAAAGTTCCTCTGTATAAGGTGTTGGTTGAGGTCACCAACAATTATAATATGTTGACAGTTGTGTTGGAGCAGAGGGGAGTCCTCATTTTCCATTAGGAAGTTGATGGGGTCTGCATGTTTCCACTGACGTCTGTACAGATGTACTAGTGTTTATGGCAACATCAATGTGCTGGGCATGTACACTTTTAGAGAAGCACACAGCAACACCTCCTCCTTGCCCTTACCTGTCTCTTCTCATCCATGAGGTGTAGCCAGCAATTCTTGCAAAATTTTCTGGAGTCCTGTCATCCAAAAATGTTTCAACAACAGCTATCAAGGTGGTGGGTGTGTACGGCGTGAAAGGTGCCTGCCCTTGAGAGAGGTAGGGCACCGAGGCAGCTGCAGGGATGTAGTATGTAGATCTGTGGTCTTGTATAAAGCACAATACCACGTGCTGGGCTGAGATAGGAGTAGCTGAGTGGGTGACTTGTGAGTGTGTTCACCAATTCAGAGATCCTGCTGGTTTGTTTCGGGAACAGGCTTCTAAACAGGTGATCCTGTCTGTCAAGTTCCTCTTTCTTCCGACACTGGTCCTCCTGATGCCCTTTCTTGTGGCAGTAATTGCACCTGGTATCTCACAGGCAGTTGTTAGTGATGTGCCCCTTCCGGTAACAGCGAGAGCACTTCCTAGGTGCTTGGGAGGGTGGACTCCTATTTTTTGCACCTCCTGTGTTTCGCTCCTGATTTGTCAACAGGTTCTGCCGCTGGGACTGTGTTGGTGGAAGGTGAGATGGCTGTAGATGTCTTCCTCCTCCACGTCCTCTTCCACGTCCTCTCTCTCTCTCTCTCTCTCTCTCTCTCTCTCTCTCTCTCTCTCTCTCTCTCTCTCTCTCTCTCTATCTATCTATCTATCTATCTATCTATCTATCTATCTATCTATCCCTCTATCTATCTATCTATCCCTCTATCTATCTGTCTATCCCTCTATCTATCTATCTATCCCTCTATCTACCTATCTATCTATTTTTATCTCTACCTATCTATCTATCTTCATCTCTATCTCTCTTTCTCCCTAAATTCTATTAAATACGAAGACAAATTGGAGAGGGTGAAAGGAAGGGTGACGAAGCCATTTCATTAATTAATAAAATAAACCTTATGAAGAGAGACTTAAAGACCGAGGTCAGGTTGGTCTGAGAGACCAGAAGGTAACCAGATATTATGGCAAGTTTACCATTTTTAACATGCTAAACAAATTGATACACTCTCGTAAAGCTGTGCCAAGTACACTGACACTCTTACACTGATACACTTACACTGACACACTTACACTGACACACTTACACTGACACACTTACACTGACGCTGACACACTTACACTGACCCTAGTACACATACACTGACGCTGACACACTTATACTGGCACATTTACACTGACGCTGACACGCTTGCACTGGCACTGACACACTGACACTGGCACACTGACACTGATACATATACACTGATCCTAGTACACTTACACTGACACTGACACACATACACCAACCCTAGTACACATACACTGACTCTGAGACGTTTACACTGACACAATTACACTGACACTGACACTGACACACATACACTGACACACTTACACTGACACAAATACACTGACTCCAGTACACGTGCACTGACGCTGAGACGTTTACACTCACACTGACACACACAGACACACATACACTGACCCTAGTGCACACACACTGACGCTGAGATGCTTACACTCACACTGACACACTTACACTGACACACATACACTGACCCTAGTGCACACACACTGACGCTGAGACGTTTACACTGACACCGACACAATTACACTGACATTGACACACTTACACTGACACACATACACTGACCCTAGTACACGTACACTGACACACATTGACACTGACACATATACACTGACCCTAGTACACATACATTGACGCTGAGATGTTTACAATGACACTGACGCACACACACTGACACACACTGACACACACTGACACACACTGACACACACTGACACACACTGACACACACTGACACACACTGACACACACAACACACACTGACACACACTGACACACACTGACACACACTGACACACACTGACACACACTGACACACACTGACACACACTGACACACACTGACACACACTGACACACACTGACACACACTGACACACACTGACACACACTGACACACACTGACACACACTGACACACACAACACACACTGACACACACTGACACACACAAGACACACTGACACACACTGACACACACTGACACACACTGACACACACTGACACACACTGACACACACTGACACACACTGACACACACTGACACACACAACACACACTGACACACACTGACACACACTGACACACACTGACACACACTGACACACACTGACACACACAACACACACTGACACACACTGACACACACTGACACACACTGACACACACTGACACACACAACACACACTGACACACACTGACACACACAACACACACTGACACACACTGACACACACTGACACACACTGACACACACTGACACACACAACACACACTGACACACACTGACACACACAACACACACTGACACACACTGACACACACTGACACACACTGACACACACTGACACACACAACACACACTGACACACACTGACACACACTGACACACACTGACACACACTGACACACACAACACACACTGACACACATTGACACACACTGACACACACTGACACACACAACACACACAACACACACTGACACACACTGACACACACTGACACACACTGACACACACAACACACACAACACACACTGACACACACTGACACACACAACACACACTGACACCCACTGACACACATACACTGACACTGACACACTCACATTGTAGATATACTACAAATGTGTTTAAAATTGTCGTAGAACACTTAAAAATTTACGTATATCCCAGACATAGGACGACCTCTGGATATCCCCTGGACGACTGTCAAGCCACAACTGGGCGAGAAAGAAAAGAGAAGAGCAGAAGATAATCATTGTGTCTTTTTTGCGTTAGAAGCACTGGAAGAATTGCATTAAGGAACAGAGCATCGCAATACTCTGGCTGGCTACGTGCGGCCGGTAGTAAGAGCCTGGTTGATCAAACCCAGATCCACCGGGAGGCCTGGTCGTGGACCGGGCCGCGGGGGCGTTGATCCCCGGTATACCCTCCAGGTAGACTCCAGGTAAACACATACACACAAAAATGCGTAGTTAGGAAAGGAATCTTATGAGGACGTTTCGATCCGTCTTCGACAGCGATTCAGCGTGGGCCGAAACGTCGTCTTTAGGGGCCTCTCCTAAGTACGGATTTCGGTGGAAAAAAAAACTGCTAGCTAATGTAGCGAGTGCAAATAATACAGGGTGTTTCAAAACGATGGACCCGATTTAACAGCATACTGCTTTGAAATAAGGTCGATCTTTCTGAAACACCCTTTAGTCTTCATGATGTGGTTAAACGCCTTGCAGTGACAGGCGACTTCCTCGTGAGGAGCGAGAGGGTCACAGTACCGTAGCTGGAACCATGACGGGCACTTTCTGGAACTTAGGACAGCACGTTTCGGTCCGACTTGAAGATTGAGACACTTATGCAACATATGGGAATCTTTATTCAGGAAACGTTTCGCCACACAGTGGCTTCATCAGTCCAATACAAAGTAGAAAGGCGTAAGGAGAGGAGGAGTTTGAGGTAATCAGTCCCTCAGCCTGGAGTCGATGTGCATTCTACAAGATTGATGGACTGAACACATCGACTCCAGGCTGAGGGACTGATTACCTCAAACTCCTCCTCTCCTTACGCCTTTCTACTTTGTATTGGACTGATGAAGCCACTGTGTGGCGAAACGTTTCCTGAATAAAGATTCCCATATGCTGCATAAGTGTCTCAATCTTCAACTTGTCGATTTTTCAAACCTTCATCACAACTGTCCCACTTAGAGCATTAACATGTCACACAGACTTGTTAATGGTCCAAGTCGGACCGAAACGTTGTCATCAGTTTCTGTCTCGTAAGAGCTGCATTATGCTCAACTAGTGAATCGGTCATCACATTCGTTCATATTCTTTGTTTTAGGTAAAAGGCAACATTTCGCTCTCCAGGAGATTTGTCAAGCTTGACGAAACTCCTAGAGAGCGAAACGTTGCTGAAATAGAATGTCACATTAGTTGCACGTGTCCTCTTTACCTAACATATCGTCGGTCATTTTACCACAGTTTCTGTACATTCTTCGTTCTACCTCCAAGGTTCCCCTGTGCTAACTTGAGAATGCTTCTTCAGATCACCTTCAAACTTTTAACGCTGACATGGGCAGTTCGGCTTGTTTCTAGACTACCTGGGTGCGGTGACTTGTGTCTTCTAAGTAATTTCTAGCTTGGAACACTTATAGATCTATCACAAATGAATATCTAGATTTTTGGGCTGTGTTGATGCCAACTTAGAAATTGTGTCAGATATTTGAAAATGGTGATTATTGGTGTTTGTGTTTTGAGAATCTTCAGATAGGCTTCAAACTTTCAACGTTTCTTTATTTTGCTTAAAGGAAGGTTTTTAATTTTATAGGCTTGTGTGAATGCTTATTTGTCAATACTTATAAACAAATTTGGAAACTGGTTTTTCATACAAAAAAAAAGCTTAAGAATGCTTCTTTAGATCGCCTTCAACCTCTCAACCTCGGTGTATCACACAGAGCAACATAATATTTTGGATTATATAGGTGCAAATTTGCCAATTTTATTGAACAAATTTTGGATACTGGTTTATCATGCGACAAACCGAAAATATCTCACCTTTATTGACATCAGACATTTAGTGCTGTTGTTTATTACCAAAAGAAAAGTTCAGACTTCTATTGGACTTCGTTGATGCCAATTTGCACATCGTCCAAACTTTTGCATAAGTGCAGTCACCAAAAATCTTATTTTTCCTCAACGTAACTGCGGTCAGTTTCCTGCTAGCAGCAGCTGCGGTGTTAAGTTTAAGCCTTATTTCTTCCTATTACGTTAAATAGCCTTTGCAGTTTTCAATACGAAGTGGTGGTTCACTTCATTCACTCGTTTATTCCGGAAATGTAGCTGGAGGGAGCGTTGAACAAGAGAACCTTTTGCTTTATTATTCCGAGTTATTTGTTCAGATAGAAATGTCAACAGCTAGACAATAGTTTAATTTTCCCCTCAGCGTATAATACACGAATAACCAACATACAGGAGATTGAAACTGAAAACGTTTCGGTCCTACTAACTAGTCACACAGAAGCGTGAAGGGAAGGGAGCTTGTAAATGTACTGGCTGTAAGTTCTTCTGTTATCCGTTTTCACACACACACACTCGTCAGTCTCCTCTTCCTCTCTCTCTGAGTCTTCTGTGTTCGTCTCCCCGCCGCTGGTGTCATTATAGGTGAAGGTGCCACGTCTTAGTCCACGGCAATTAGCAGCAGCAGGGACATCCACTTGGCCACGCCCCGCTCCTGATAGTGCTGGCGCGGACGCTGGGACACTAATACTTACACACCTACACAGACACAGTACAGCAGATTTCAGCATACAAGAATCACATGCATCTACATGGTTAATTTATATACAGTATGTCCAGTGCTACCACGTTACTCTTAAAATGCTTAGTTCAGATGTTAGGAATTATGAGTTGATCATTAAACTGATCTGTATAAATTTCCTGAGGAAGCAGTTGACCTCATGAGGGAGGTCAAGCCCACCACACTTGTTGATGTGACCCAACAGTTCTTCTTTTTTCCTTTTCTTCCCCTCAACTCTAATTTTCCTTTACTCATCCTCCATTTGAATCGTGTGTTCCTTGCCTTTCTCGTTGATTCTTCGTTCTGGATATCGCGAACCAGACAATTATCCCAGAGATTAGTAAAATATACACTTTCCTCAAGTTGTAGTGTCTCTTACCCATACATGTCTGTAATTTGTTGTTCAGTTGTCTTAACAGTATCTGGACAGTAATCCCGTTAAAATTAACCTCGTTTTTTCTATTTGCATTTCATATACATGTATAATATTACACATACATAGATACATAATATATATATATATATATATATATATATATATATATATATATATATATATATATATATATATATATATATATATATATATATATATATATATATATATGTATATATATATATATGTATATATATATATATATATATATATATATATATATATATATATATATATATATATATATATCTTCTATCTTACTTGCATCATTAAGAAAGTGTTGCTAGAAATCACAGGTGTTTTATGGTGTGATAGGACATATGTTGTTTATAATTAACTGAACCCTCTGTCTCCACCAATATTATGTTCAAGGGAATGTTTTCCCCTCACGTCAATGTTGGTTCCTATTTTTGTTTTAAGCTCTCATTCTCATGGTGCTCTTCCAGTGTCATCATGTGTACTCACCTAGTTGTGGTTGCAGGGGTCGAGACTCAGCTCCTGGCTCCGCCTCTTCTTACACATTGTGTGTGTGTGTGTGTTTGATTCGATCTTCCCATCAGAGCAGTCAAGTAGCCAGAGTGAGAAAGAGTTGTTTCCTGCAGTGATCGATGAGAAGGGAGACTGAGAGGAGGAGGAGGAGGAGGAGGAAGAGCGAGGAGGAAGAGGAACAAGAAGGAGGAAGAGGAACGAGAAGGAGGAAGAGGAACGAGAAGGAGGAAGAGGAACGAGAAGAAGGAAGAGGAACAAGAAGGAGGAAGAGGAACAAGAAGGGGGAAGAGGAACAAGGAGGAAGAGGAACGAGAAGGAGGAAGAGGAACGAGAAGGAGGAAGAGGAGCGAGAAGGAGGAAGAGGAACGAGAAGGAGGAAGAGGAACGAGAAGGAGAAAGAGGAACGAGAAGGAGGAAGAGGAACGAGAAGAAAGAAGAACGAGAAGGAGGAAGAGGAACGAGAAAGAGGAAGAGGAACGATAAGTCAGAGAGAGCGAGAGACTGAAACGGAGATAGGATGACAGTTATACTGAAAGACAGGTGTAAAGAGAGAGAGAGAGAGCACTGGAACCAATAATTAACACAGTTCTCCATGGACTACTGTCTCCTCTCCACGTACAGTTCATGGACTACTGTCTCCTCCCCACGTACAGTCAATGAACTACTGTCTCCTCCCCTCGTACAGTCCATGGACTACTGTCTCCTCCCCACGTACAGTCAATGAACTACTGTCTCCTCCCCTCGTACAGTTCATGGACTACTGTCTCCTCCCCACGTACAGTCCATGAACTACTGTCTCCTCCCCTCGTACAGTCCATGGACTACTGTTGAAGAATTGAGACACTTATGCAACATATGGGAATCTTTATTGAAGATTCCCATATGTTGCATAAGTGTCTCAATTCTTCAACTTGTCGGTTTTCAAAACCATTCATCACATGGACTACTGTCTCCTCCCACGTACAGTCCATGGACTACTGTCTCCTCCCCACGTACAGTCCAGGGACTATTGTTTCCTCCCTACGTACAGTCCATGGACTAAGGTACATGGACCACGTACAATCCACGGACAAAGTTCTCAGCCATCTTCGGTTACGAAGTCAAACACATTTGATCATTAGTCAAAATCTCAGTCTGGCTTGACCCATGTGGGTTTATCTATCTTTTTCATTAATAAAATATACATCCTGTCATTCTTCCCCTCACCCTGTTTAATTATATTAACAAGCTTCCCCTCTATTGGACTAGAGGAGGGGAAAGAGAGATAGAGGGGGAGAAAGGATAGAGGGAAAGGAAGGATAGAGGGGGAGGAGGGAAAGAGGGGGAGGAGGGATAGAGGGAAAGGAAGAATAGAGGGAAAGGAGGGATAGAGGGGGAGGAGGGATAGAGGGGAAGGAGGGATAGAGGGGAAGGAGAGATAAGGGTACTAGATATACAGGATAGAAAAAGTGACTGACCTTGTACTCACCTAATTGTGGTTGCAGGGGTCGAGACTCAGCTCCTGGCCTCGCCTCTTCACTGAACGCTACTAGGACCTCTCTCTCCCTGCTCCATGAGCTTCATCATACCTCATCTTAAAGCATGTCTCCCCCTAACTCTCATGTCCTCCAATGTCGTCAGGCCGATTTCCTGTAACCTTTCTTCGTAGGACATTTCCCTTAGCTCTGGAACTAGTCTTGTTCCAAACCTTTGCACTTTCTTGACGTGCTTGACCAGGTGTGGGTTCCAAACTGGTGCTGCATACTCCAGTATGGGCCTGACATACACGATGTACAGAGTCTAGAACGACTCCTTACTGAGGTATCGGAACGCTATTCTCAAACTTGCCAGGCGCGCATATACTGCAGCAGTTACCTGGTTGATGTGTGGCTCAGGAGATGTACTTGGTATTATACTCACTCCAAGATCCTTTTTCTTGAGTGAGGTTTGCAGTCTTTATCCACCTAGCCTGTACTCTGTGTGCGGTCTTCTTTGCCCTTCCCCGATCCTTATGATTTTGCATTTGGCGGGATTAAATTCAAGGAGCCAGTTGCTGGACCATACTTGCAACCTGTCCAGGTCTCTTTGTAGTCCTGCCTTATCATCATCCGATTTAATTCTCCTCATTAACCTCACGTCATCTGCGAACAGGGACACCTCTGAGTTTATCCTTTCCGTCATGTCATTCACATATACCAAAGACAGCACTGGTCTTAGGACTGATCCCTGTGGAACCCCGCTCGTCACAGGCGCTCACTCGGACACTTCATCACGTACCATGACTCGTTGTTGCCTCCCTGTCAGGTACTAGCTGGTCCCTTACAGTGCCCTTCCTGTTATGCGTGCCTGGTAGACCAGCTTTTGTACTTATCTTTTGTGAAGAACTATGTCGAAAATGCAGTGTATGTTTGTGTGTGTGTGTGTGTGTGTGTGTGTGTGCGTGTGTGTGTGTGTGTGTGTGTGTGTACTCACCTATTTGTACTCACCTATTTGTGGTTGCAGGGGTCGAGTCCTAGCTCCTGGCCCCGCCTCTTCACCGGTTGCTACTAGACCCTCTCTCTCCCCGCTCCATGAGCTTTATCAAACCTCGTCTTAAAACTGTGTATGGTTCCTGCCTCCACTACGTCATTTTCTAGGCTATTCCACTGCCTTACAACTCTATGACTGAAGAAATACTTCCTACTATCTCTCTGACTCATTTGTGTCTTCAACTTCCAATTGTGGCCTCTTGTTTCTGTGTACCCTCCCTGGAACATCCTGTCCTTGTCCACCTTGTCTATTCCACGCAGTATTTTATATGTCGTTATCATGTCTCCCCTGACCCTCCTGTCCTCCAGTGTCGTCAGGCCGATTTCCCTTAATCTTTCTTCATAGGACATTCCCCTTAGCTCTGGAACTAACTTTGTTGCAAACCTTTGTACTTTCTCTAGTTTCTTGACGTGCTTTATCAAGTGCGGGTTCCAAACAGGTGCTGCATACTCCAGTATGGGCCTGACATACACGGTGTACAGTGTCTTGAATGATTCCTTACTAAGGTGTCGGAATGCTGTTCTCAGGTTTGCCAGGCGTCCATATGCTGCAGCAGTTATCTGATTGATGTGTGCTTCCGGAGACATGCTCGGTGTTATACTCACCCCAAGATCTTTCTCCTTGAGTGAGGTTTGCAGTCTTTGGCAACCTAGCCTATACTCTGTCTGTGGTCTTCTGTGCCCTTCCCCTATCTTCATGACTTTGCATTTGGCAGGATTAAATTCGAGAAGCCATTTGCTGGACCAGGTGTCCAGTCTGTCCAGGTCTCTTTGAAGTCCTGCCTGGTCCTCATCAGATTTAATTCTCCTCATTAACTTCACATCATCTGCAAACAGGGACACTTCTGAGTCTAACCCTTCCGTCATGTCGTTCACATATACCAAAAATAGCACTGGTCCTAGGACCGACCCCTGTGGGACCCCGCTCGTCACAGGTGCCCACTGTGATACATCATTACGTACCATGACTCGTTGTTGCCTCCCTGTCAGGTATTCTCTGATACATTGCAGTGCCCTTCCTGTTATATGCGCCTGATGCTCTAGCTTCTGCACTAATCTCTTGTGAGGAACTGTGTCAAAAGCCTTCTTGCAGTGTGTGTGTGTGTGTGTGTGTGTGTGTGTGTGTGTGTGTGTGTGTACTCACCTATTTGTACTCACCTATTTGTGGTTGCAGGGGTCGATTCACAGCTCCTGGCCCCGCCTCTTCGCTGATTGCTACTAGGTCCTCTCTCTCCCTGCTCCATGAGCTCTATCATACCTCGCCTTAAAACTATGTATGGTTCCCGCCTCCACTACGTCACTTTCTAGGCTATTCCACGGCCTGACTACTCTATGACTGAAGAAATACTTCCTAACATCCCTTTGATTCATCTGAGTCTTCAACTTCCAATTGTGACCTCTTGTGTCTGTGTCCCATCTCTGGAACATCCCGTCTTTGTCCACCTTGTCTATTCCGCGCAGTATTTTATATGTCGTTATCATGTCTCCCCTGACCCTCCTGTCCTCCAGGGTCGTCAGGCCGATTTCCCTCACCCTTTCTTCGTAGGACAATCCCCGTAGCTCTGGGACTAGTCTTGTTGCAAACCTTTGCACTTTCTCTAATTTCTTGACGTGCTTGACTAGGTGTGGATTCCAAACTGGTGCTGCATACTCCAGTATGGACCATACCCCCGGCCGGGATTGAACCCGTAAATGGTAAATGGTATACAGTCTTAAACGAATCCTTACTGAGGTATCGGAACGCTATCCGTAGGTTTGCTGGGCGCCCGTATGCTGCAGCAGTTATCTGATTGATGTGCGCCTCAAGAGATATGTTCGGTGTTATGCTCACCCCCAGATCTTTTTCCTTGAGTGAGGTTTGCAGTCTTTGGCCATCTAAACTATATTGTGTCTGCGGTCTTCTTTGCCCTTCCCCAATCTTCATGACTTTGCATTTGGCAGGGTTAAATTCAAGGAGCCAGTTGCTGGACCAGGCTTGTAGCCTGTCCAGGTCTCTTTGTAGTCCTGCCTGATCCTCATCCGATTTGATTCTTCTCATTAACTTCGCTTCGTATGGGCCTGACATACACGGTGTACAGTGTCTTGAATGATTCCTTACTAAGGTGTCGGAATGCTGTTCTCAGGTTTGCCAGGCGCCCATATGCTGCAGCAGTTATCTGATTGATGTGTGCTTCCGGAGACATGCTCGGTGTTATACTCACCCCAAGAACTTTCTCCTTGAGTGAGGTTTGCAGTCTTTGGCCACCTAGCCTATACTCTGTCTGTGGTCTTCTGTGCCCTTCCCCTATCTTCATGACTTTGCATTTGGCAGGATTAAATTCGAGAAGCCATTTGCTGGACCAGGTGTCCAGTCTGTCCAGGTCTCTTTGAAGTCCTGCCTGGTCCTCATCAGATTTAATTCTCCTCATTAACTTCACATCATCTGCAAACAGGGACACTTCTGAGTCTAACCCTTCCGTCATGTCGTTCACATATACCAAGAACAGCACAGGTCCTAGGACTGACCCCTGTGGAACCCCGCTTGTCACAGGCGCCCACTCTGACACCTCGTCGCGTACCATGAATCGTTGTTGCCTCCCTGTCAGGTATTCTCTGATCCATTGCAGTGCCTTTCCTGTTATGTGTGCCTGATCATCTAGCTTTTGCAGTAACCTCTTGTGAGGAACTGTGTCGAAGGCCTTCTTGCAGTCCAAAAATATGCAGTCGATCCACCCCTCTCTCTCTTGTCTTACTTCTGTCACCTTGTCATAAAACTCTAGTAGGTTTGTGACACAGGATTTTCCTTCCCTGAAACCGTGCTGGTTGTCAATTATACACTTGTTTCTTTCCAGGTGCCCCACCACTCTCCTCCTGATGATCTTCTCCATGACCTTGCATACTATACACGTTAGTGATACAGGTCTGTAGTTTAGTGCCTCATGTCTGTCTCCCTTTTTAAAAATTGGGACTACATTTGCCATTTTCCATACCTCAGGGAGTTGCCAAGTTTCAAATGATGTGTTGAAGATCTTTGTTAATGGCTCACACAATATCTCTGCTCCCTCTTTAAGGACCCATGGAGAGATGTTGTCTGGTCCCACCGCCTTTGAGTTGTCAAGTTCGCATAGCAGCTTCTTCACCTCCTCCTTGGTTATATGTACCTCATCCAGCACTTGCTGGTGTGCCCCCCTGTTCTGATTTCCTGGAGTCCTACTGGTTTCCACTGTAAATACCTCTTTAAATCTTGTGTTGAGCTCCTGACATACCTCTTGGTCGTTTCTTGTGAATTCCCCATCACCCTTCCTCAGTCTGATTACCTGGTCCTTGACTGTTGTTTTCCTCCTGATGTGGCTGTACAACAGCTTCGGGTCAGTCTTTACTTTTGATGCTATGTCATTTTCATATTGTCTCTGAGCCTCCCTTCTTATCTGTGCATATTCGTTTCTGGCTCTTCGGCTGATTTCTTTATTTTCCTGAGTTCTCTGTCTTCTGTACCTTTTCCATTCTCTAGTACACCTAGTTTTTGCCTCCCTACACCTTTGGGTGAACCAAGGACTCGTTCTGTTCTTCCCATTATTTCTGTTTCCTTGCATTTTGTTGCTACATAGTCCATCATTTCTTGTTCTGGTTTTCCTGTCAGTTCCCTCTCCCACTGAATGTCTTGAAGGAAGTTCCTCATGCCTGAGTAGTTCCCCCTTTTGTAGTTTGGTTTTTCCCAGCCTATTCCTGCTACTCTCTCCACTTGGAGCTCAACTATGTAGTCGAAGCACAGAACCACATGATCACTAGCTCCCAGGGGCCTTTCATACATGATACCCTCGATGTCCGAACTACTCATGGTGAATACAAGGTCCAGCCTTGCTGGTTCATCCTCTCCTCTCTCTCTGGTACTGTCTTTAACATGTTGATGCATAAGGTTTTCCAGTACCACGTGTGTGTGTGTGTGTGTGTGTGTGTGTGTGTGTGTGTGTGTGTGTGTGTACTCACCTATTTGTACTCACCTATTTGTGGTTGCAGGGGTCGAGTCCTAGCTCCTGGCCCCGCCTCTTCACCGGTTGCTACTAGGCCCTCTCTCTCCCCGCTCCATGAGCTTTATCAAACCTCGTCTTAAAACTGTGTATGGTTCCTGCCTCCACTACGTCATTTTCTAGGCTATTCCACTGCCTTACAACTCTATGACTGAAGAAATACTTCCTACTATCTCTCTGACTCATTTGTGTCTTCAACTTCCAATTGTGGCCTCTTGTTTCTGTGTCCCCTCCCTGGAACATCCTGTCTTTGTCCACCTTGTCTATTCCACGCAGTATTTTATATGTCGTTATCATGTCTCCCCTGACCCTCCTGTCCTCCAGTGAGGTCAGGCCGATTTCCCTTAATCTTTCTTCATAGGAC
Source organism: Cherax quadricarinatus (assembly GCF_038502225.1). Taxonomy (NCBI): domain Eukaryota; kingdom Metazoa; phylum Arthropoda; class Malacostraca; order Decapoda; family Parastacidae; genus Cherax; species Cherax quadricarinatus. The sequence continues at coordinate 39,786,983 of NC_091294.1, read as the reverse complement.
ATTCCCCTTAGCTCTGGAACTAACCTTGTCGCAAACCTTTGTACTTTCTCTAGTTTCTTGACGTGCTTTATCAAGTGCGGGTTCCAAACAGGTGCTGCATACTCCAGTATGGGCCTGACATACACGGTGTACAGTGTCTTGAATGATTCCTTACTAAGGTATCGGAATGCTGTTCTCAGGTTTGCCAGGCGCCCATATGCTGCAGCAGTTATCTGATTGATGTGTGCTTCCGGAGACATGCTCGGTGTTATACTCACCCCAAGATCTTTCTCCTTGAGTGAGGTTTGCAGTCTTTGGCCACCTAGCCTATACTCTGTCTGTGGTCTTCTGTGCCCCTCCCCCATCTTCATGACTTTGCATTTGGCAGGATTAAATTCGAGAAGCCATTTGCTGGACCAGGTGTCCAGTCTGTCCAGGTCTCTTTGAAGTCCTGCCTGGTCCTCATCAGATTTAATTCTCCTCATTAACTTCACATCATCTGCAAACAGGGACACTTCTGAGTCTAACCCTTCCGTCATGTCGTTCACATATACCAAAAATAGCACTGGTCCTAGGACCGACCCCTGTGGGACCCCGCTCGTCACAGGTGCCCACTGTGATACATCATTACGTACCATGACTCGTTGTTGCCTCCCTGTCAGGTATTCTCTGATCCATTGCAGTGCCCTTCCTGTTATATGCGCCTGATGCTCTAGCTTCTGCACTAATCTCTTGTGAGGAACTGTGTCAAAGGCCTTCTTGCAGTCCAAGAAGATGCAATCAACCCACCCCTCTCTCTCTTGTCTTACTTCTGTTATTTTATCATAAAACTCCAGAAGGTTTGTGACACAGGATTTGCCTTCCGTGAATCCGTGCTGGTTGGCATTTATACTCCTGTTCCGTTCCAGGTGCTCCACCACTCTCCTCCTGATAATCTTCTCCATAATTTTGCATACTATACACGTCAATGACACAGGTCTATAGTTTAGTGCCTCTTTTCTGTCTCCTTTTTTAAAAATGGGAACTACATTTGCCGTCTTCCATACCTCAGGTAGTTGCCCAGTTTCCAGGGATGTGTTGAAGATTGTGGTAAGTGGCACGCACAACATATCTGCTCCCTCTCTAAGGACCCACGGGGAGATGTTGTCTGGTCCCATTGCCTTTGAGGTATCGATGTCCCTTAGCAGTTTCTTCACCTCCTCCTCATCTGTATGTATGTCGTCCAACACTTGTTGGTGTATTCCTTGCTGGTGTCCCCATCTGGTCTGTCCCCCCAGAGTCCTTCCTGTCTCTACTGTAAATACTTCCTTAAATCTCGTGTTGAGCTCCTCACATACCTCTTGATCGTTTCTTGTGAGTTCTCCACCTTCCTTCCTCAGCCTTACCACCTGGTCCTTGACTGTTGTCTTCCTCCTAATGTGGCTATACAGCAGTTTCGGGTCAGATTTGACTTTCGATGCTATGTCGTTTTCATACTGTCGCTGGGCCTCCCTCCTTATCTGTGCATACTCGTTTCTGGCTCTTCTACTAATCTCCTTGTTTTCCTGGGTCCTATGCCTCCTGTACCTTTTCCATTCTCTGTTGCACTTAGTTTTTGCCTCCCTACACCTTCGGGTAAACCAAGGACTCGTTTTGGTCTTCCTATTATTTCCGTTTCCCTTGGGAACAAAACTTTCCTCTGCCTCCTTGCACTTTGTTGCCACATATTCCATCATCTCGTTTACTGATTTTCCTACCATTTCTCTGTCCCACTGAACCTCCTGCAGGAAGTTTCTCATACCTGTGTAGTCCCCCCTTTTATAGTTTGGCCTGTCCCCTTCAGTTCCTGTTACCTTCTCCACTTGTAACTCTACTATATAGTCAAAACTCAGAACCACATGATCGCTAGCTCCAAGGGGCCTCTCATAAGTGATGTCCTCAATGTCTGAACTGCTCAGGGTGAACACAAGATCCAGTCTTGCTGGCTCATCCTCCCCTCTCTCTCTGGTTGTGTCCCTGACATGTTGATGCATGAGGTTTTCAAGTACCACATCCATCATCTTGGCTCTCCATGTTTCGGGACCCCCATGTGGCTCCAGGTTTTCCCAGTCGATCTCCCTGTGGTTGAAATCGCCCATTACCAGTAACTTTGCTCTGCTCGAGTGAGCTCTTCTTGCCACCTCAGCCAGTGTGTCCACCATCACCCTGTTGTTTTCTTCGTACTCCTCTCTTGGCCTCCTGCAGTTCTGTGGTGGGTTATACATCACTCCAATGACTACTTTATGTTCTCCGGACTGAATTGTACCTACAATGTAGTCTCTTTCTCCAATCATGTCCATGCCTTCCATTTCCTCAAATCCCCATCGGTGTTTTATGAGCAGTGCAACCCCTCCTCCCCCTCTACTCCTTCTATCTTTCCTCAGGATCTGATATCCTGTTGGGAAGATTGTGTCTGTTATTGTCTCGGCGAGTTTTGTTTCTGTGACTGCTATGATGTCTGGGGATTTTTCACTGATTCTTTCATTCCACTCCTCATGTTTATTCATTATTCCATAAGCGTTTGTGTACCAAACCTTTAGTTTCTTTTCTATCATTGTGGTCATGCAAGAATATTGGGGTTGGGGGAGCGAGAGCCTTGGTGGGGGCCTATATGGGGCTGTGGTGTAGGTGGGGTTTGTGTTGATGGGGGTGGGGTCAGAATGCCCATAAGGGACAGCTGTTGGGGGGAGGTTTGTGATATGGGGATTGGTGGCAGAGGGAACAGTGAGTGGGTTGTAGTATAGGTTGCTCAGTTGCGTTGGGAATGTTGCGGGTGGAGTCTTTTGGTGGGAGATTCTGTGGGGTGTGTTTGCCCTTCCTCCTGTGTCTGGGTCCTGCTCATTTTCATTGCTTCTCGTTCCTCCTTGCGTCTCTGTACCCTCTCTTTCAGTGTAGTCCTTTCTTCTTGTGTTCTGTCGCGGTCTAGGTATGTGTGTGTGTGTGTGTGTGTGTGTGTGTGTGTGTGTGTATGTGTGTGTGTATGTGTACTCACCTAGTTGAGGTTGCAGTGTGTGTGTGTGTGTGTGTGTGTGTGTGTGTGTGTGTGTGTGTGTGTGTGTGTGTGTGTGTGTATGTGTGTGTGTGTGTGTGTACTCACCTAGTTGAGGTTGCAGTGTGTGTGTTAGTTAGTTACCATTTGGTCCTAGGCACATGTCGATTAGACACTAGGCCTGTTGTATGTGCATGCATGTGTGTGTATGTGTGTGTGTGTTAGTGTTGTGTAGTGTGTGGTGGTGTGGTACAGTGTGTGTGTGTGTGTGTGTGTGTGTGTGTGTGTGTGTGTGTGTGTGTGTGTGTGTGTGTGTGTGTGTGTGTGTGTGTGTGTGTGTGTGTGTGTGTGTGTGTGTGTGTGTGTATGTGTGTGTGTGTGTGTCTTCGTGTGTATCTGCGTGTCTCCATATTCATTTTTTTCATGTGCGTGTTATTTATGTGTTTGTGCATATGTAAACACGTGTTTAAGGATGCGTACATATGTGTTGTGCGGGGAAAAGTTCATGCCTATGTACATCGGTGTGTGTGTGTGTGTGTGTGTGTGTGTGTGTGTGTGTGTGTGTGTGTGTGTGTGTGTGTGTGTGTGTGTGTTTGTGTGTGTGTGTGTGTGTGTATATGTGTGTACTCACCTATTTGTACTCACCTATTTGTGGTTGCAGGGGTCGAGTCCTAGCTCCTGGCCCCGCCTCTTCACCGGTTGCTACTAGGCCCTCTCT